>NW_022610941.1:22500-60394 GCF_000309985.2 Brassica rapa
ATGTCTGGATCGTTCGTTCAGACTGTCCATCAGTCTGTGGGTGATAGGCTGTACTCATGTTCACTCTTGTTCCTAAAGCCTTTTGGAAAGCCCTCCAGAAGTAAGATGTGAACCTTGAATCCCTATCTGAAACTATGCTTGCCGGCACACCATGTAGTCGGACGATCTCATCAATGTACTTACGTACAATCTGATCTACCCCATCCGACTTTTTGATAGCCAGGAAGTGTGCTGATTTGGTGAGGCGATCAACCACAACCCAAACCGCATCTTTCTTACTCCTCGTGGTAGGGAACCCAGTCACAAAGTCCATTGTGATGTGATCCCATTTCCATTCCGGAATAGGCAAGCTTTGCAATAACCCACTAGGCACTTGATGTTCTGCTTTGATGAGTTGGCAAGTGGAACACTTGGCCACCCACTACGCGACATCTGCCTTCATACGGATCCAATGATAGAACTTCTTAAGGTTCTGGTACATCTTGGTCGCACCAGGATGAACCAAGAATCTGGACTTATGAGCCTCCCTCATAATCTCTTCCTTTAGTCTTCTATCATTAGGAACACTGATCCGACCGTTTACTAGGATGGTACCATCCTTTGCAGTTTGGTACTCCATCCTATCATTCTGAGCAACCTTGTTCAGGTTCTCGTCCTGACCTTGAGCCAACCGAATTCGGGTAAGCAGGTTGGCCTGATTGACCGCCTCTAATCCGAGTGGTTCAGACTCTTTGGTTGATGCGTTCAACCGTAGGGCACGAACCGTACCGTCCAGGTCGTCCACTTCTCGTTTGGCTGATACGTCGGCCCTTCTCCAGCTCAAGGAATCTGCGACCAGATTAGTCTTTCCCGGATGATAGGTGATATCCAGATCGTAATCAGCTACAAACTCCATCCACCTTCTCTGCCTTAAGTTTAACTCAGGCTGGGTGAATATATACTTAAGACTCTTATGGTCCGTAAGTATCTGAACCTTGGCACCATACAAGTATGATCACCAAATCTTTAAAGCGAACACTACCGCAGCCATTTCAAGGTCATGGGTGGGGTAGTTTCCCTCATGTTTTCTCAACTGCCTTGACGCATAGGCGATGACCTTCCCATGCTGGGTTAATATGCAACCTAGTCCTGTTATGGACGCGTCCGTATAAACCTCATAGGGTTGGTCGGCCTTTGGAAGAACCAAAATGGGTGCGCTAGTCAGCATGTCCTTAAGCGTGGAAAAACATTTCCCACACTCCTCAGACCATGTGAACTTAACGTCCTTCCCGGTCAACCGTGTCATAGGCTGAGCCAAGCTTGAGAATCCTTTCACAAACTTTCTATAATAACCTGCCAGCCCTAGGAAGCTTCTGACTTCCGTGGCACTGCGTGGTCGAGGCCAATCCTTGATTGCCCTGATCTTCTCTGGATCCACCGAGACACCCTCACCAGACACAATGTGGCCGAGAAATCCAATGCTCTTCTGCCAAAAACTGCATTTACTGAGTTTTGCATAGAGCTTGTGTTCCCGTAATCATTCCAGCACGGCTCTCAGGTGTTTCCGATGAGATTCCTCATCCTTGTAGTAAATCAGGATATCATCAATGAAGATGATCACTGATTCGTCCAGGAAGTCTCGGAACACAATGTTCATCATTTTCATGAATGCAGCAGGCGCATTGGTCAGACCGAATGGCATAACCACAAACTCGTAGTTGCCGTACCTGGTCCGGAATGCTGTCTTTCTAATATCATTTGGCTCTATAGGGATCTGATGATACCTTGAGGCCAAATCAATCTTAGAAAACCACTTGGCTCCTTTGAGTTGATCCAACAAGTCGTCTATTCTGGGCAACGGGTACTTGTTCTTCATAGTAACCCTGTTCAACCCTCGATAGTCAATACACAGACACATGCTACCATCCTTCTTTTTCACAAAGAGGACTGGTGCACCCCAGGGAGAGCTACTTGGACGTATGAACCCCTTGTCCAGCAATTCTTCTAATTGCTTCTTTAGCTCGGCCATCTCGGCTGGAGACATTCGATATGGACTCTTGGACAGCGGAGCTGTCCCTGGTTCTAGTTCAATCGTAAATTGATCCGACCTATCAGGGGGGACACCCTATAGCGAACGGAACACATCTGGGAACTCAGACACCAACGGGTCCTCAGATAGATCTTTCTGATCATCAGACCTGCCATGCTTCATAGTGGTAATTGTGGTCAAATATGCTTCACAACCCCGTCTAAGCATCCGTTCTGCTCGGATTGCTGACACCACTACTCTATCCAGAGCCGGACTCATATTCAGACTTTGGTACTGGATCGGGTGAGGTCCAGTCTCCAACCGTACACATCCTCTGTGGCAGTCGAGAGTGGCCTAATACTTTCCCAACCAATCCATGCCTAAGATCAAATCGTGATTCTGTAGGCGCAACACAATCAGATCTACAGGCAGATTTTTCTCCTGGATTATTACCGGGATATTAGTCATGAGCCCTAGTGAGTGCATGATTTGCCCACCGGCCGCCCTCACTAGTCTCGAATTATCCTCAGAACAGAGGCAGAAAAGACCCTTTCCGACCAGTTCCGGGCTCACAAAACTATGTGTAGCCCCTGTGTCGAAAAGTACGTGGGTTTCAACACCACCAATCATGAGGGTCCCTATAAGAGACCCACATCAGAATCCCCTAGCCACTATAGGTTCCAGACCAAGCATTCTATTGAATGTAACAGATAAATTCAGAAATTACCAGAGATCGAATCAAACGATCCAGAAGCGCCATCGTCTCGGGACAGCTCATACACCCTTGGTGTTGTGGTCGGCCTGCTCTGGGTCGACTTTCCCGTGTCTCCACGACCCTTCCCTTCTCCTCCTTGCTGCTTAGGGCATTCACTTTGGAAGTGTCCGCTTTGGCCGCAATGGAAACAAGTCTGAGAGCCGCTGCCACTGGATTGGCCCTGAGTCAGCTTGGTCGAGTGCAATCTCAGATGGAATGATCCAAGCTGCCACATCTCACACAAGCTCCCATGGCTTTCCAGCATTCACCTGGATGGTTCTTACCGCACTTGGGACATTCAGGTCGTCCACTAGAGGCCTTGCCTCCGTCAACCTGGTCCCACTTCCTCTTTCGGTCGTTAGTCTTACCCGTCAGGACAGACTGCGACTTTGTCTTAAGCTTGGCTTCTTCGGCCAAGTTAGACTCCAAAAGAGCTGCACGTTCAACCAGCTCTCCGATGGTGCTGAAGGTGCGGATCGAACAGTGGGTTCTCAGCTCCGGCCTTAAGCCTGGAATGAACCGACGAACCTGGACTGTCTCGTCCTCAAGTTCACTTCCAACAAACCGTCGGAACCGGTTGAACTCCTCTTCGTACTCACGTACGACCCTGCGGCCTTGGGTAAGGTCTAGGTATCTACCTTCCAGACGGTCCCAAGCCTCAGCAGGAAAGTATTTGCGGTTGAATTCATCTTCAAAATCCGCAAAACTCTGGAGACTTTCATTGGTGCGCTTGTTCACAGCCAGCCACCAATTATGCGCGTCCCCTTCCAGGAAGTGAACCGCAATGTCGCTCTTGTAATCCTCGGTACAACGAGTTGAGCTGAAGTTTCGGACTAGCCTACTCCTCCACTCGTCTGCCTCAATAGGATCGGTGCTTCCTGAGAAATGCTTCGTCCCTAGACGGGAGATGTGCTGAAGCAAACTCAGATAGTCCACCTTTTTCCCGGTCCTTTCTGGTGGATCAATCTCGATCACCTCGACTGTTTCCACAACTGGACCATTGGTGTTGGGGGCGGTCGTACCCACAGGCATAGCTTGGCCAACCGAGGAGTTCACTAATGGCACGAACAGTTGGGCCATAGCCGCCACCTGAGTCCCCATTACCTTCATGGCCTCTAACAAGTCCTCTTTGGACTGTGTTGCGGTTACATTGGCCGTACCATCGGCCACTTTCTCACGCTGGCCACCATCACGGTTAGCGTTCGAGGATTCCACTTCCTCATCACTCTCCTGATGTTCCTGACCATCCCGTTGCGTCCCCGTAAGGTTAGCCTGATCAGTTGGCAACACATCTTCAGCGTTAGCCGCGGCCAGATCGGTTTGCAAACCGGACAGATTAGTTCCATCCACGGCCACTTGGCTAGACTGACCGGCCATTCTCTTACTTCTTCGGGACTTTCCCGATTTGCTTTTTCCAGCCTAAGGATTCAGACAATGTTAGTACAAAACATACTAACCATAAACAGAACAAAACAATCCCTAGACTAAGAAATCAAACCTCACCGTGAGACCTAATCAGCTGGCTGCGTGTGTGTGTGTGTGGACTACATAACCCAACTATCCTAGAATAAGGCATGCTCTGATACCAACTTGTAAGACCCGTTCCTGGTCTCTCGACCCAACTGGATACGAATGCTTACTTATTAATTTCTTTGCTTGTCTGATTCATTCTAAGTCTTTTCTTTACTAAGTCATATTCGAATATGAGGTTCATAAACAAAGGGATAGATTGCACAGCGGAATAATAATGTATAAACTTTGTATTACTTAGAAACATGAGATTTAATACACAACTTCTTAACAGGCTCATAGACAATCACTAGTTCATCCCTAGCATCATCTAACCACACGTTACACAACCTCTCACTGACCGAGCCTTCACGGCTCCTTGGCTTGACCAGAACCATCCTTAGTTCCTGAAACCACAACCAGATAAGCATTAATCATAACCGATAATAGAACGGATTGATTCTACAATGCTTGGCTTGGTTCCTAGAACTTAGATAAACCTCAGGCAACATAATCATAAAACGTATGAACCTACCTACCGTATCCTAAGTCATTCAACCAACCACCCCTTGACGTAGAATCCGATAGATCGTCCAGAATAGATAAACAGAACACACGAACAGATCCGGCTCGTCCCCAAAGACCAATCCATCTAACCGGATAGAATCTAGGTGCGACCGGCCAATGGAGTCCGGCTCAATGGCCCAACAGACTCCCTTACCTGATCCGGCCTTTGGCCTGGATCCAATCAGCCGAGTAAGCCTCAAGCCTAATCCGGAAGGCTTAGCAACCGGTCAGACCTTGCGACTCTACCTTGGCTTAGACAAACCGTGACCTTGTCTTAACTAGACAAGCCATAGGCTGATCCATAAGGATCAGTCCTAACCTTTCCCAAAAGACACCGTTTAGAACATGTACCCTTTGGCCATTCGTGCCTCTTCGACACTCATGACTCTTGATAACTCGTGCCCTTTGGGTCATTCCCAACTGTTCGTCCTAACCGCCCAGTCTTGGTGTGATCGGATCATCCCACTAACCAACCCGTGTCTAGGCTAGCGGTTTGATTATGTCCGGCCAAAGTCTATGGACGTGTCCCTTGTACTCAACCAACACAACCTTTCGTGTTTAACCAGAGAGAAGAGAAGAGAAACGAATTGAAACAGATAAGGAGAGCCGGATGGGACTTAGGAACCGAGCAGAGCTGCGGTGCGGTCGCATGGACCGTCCATTCGGTTTGATGGAGCCACGGCCCATCACATACCTTGTGAACCACGTCTGGGTTCTCCATGCTCTTCTCCTTGTCTTGATCTCCCATTCTTGACCAGAGTTAGTTCTCAAACGATCAGAGTCGCCGGAACACAACACCACCACAAGCGGCCTTTCTCTTGGCCGGAACTCTCTCTTTCTCTCTACGTTTTTCTCCGAGTATTTTACTCTGGAATTGGATAATGAAATCAACCAGAGAGCCCCCATATTTATAGAAAACGAGGGGGTAAGTCTTTCCCCATGAACAGGCACGACTTGCTAGCGAATGGGCACCATCGGCCAAGGGTTGTCCCCATTCGGCCACTTGCATCCCTTCGCCCTTTCTGATTGGGTATGGGGTCTGTCACAAGCCCAACCCACGCCCCAGGCCTCCTGGACTTAGCCCACGGCCTTGTCCAAAGACCCAACAGCCCATGGCCTCATGGCCGGACCTCACAGCCCGCCACTGACCCAGACCCGGACCATCGGGCTAAAGCCCGGACAGTCCGTCTAGCTGAGATGAACTGACTCTCAGCTGTCTCAGCTGAGTGAGCTAGTAGTCCAGCTAGTGGAGCTGACTTAGTAGGGACTGAGCTGGAGTGAACTGAACCTAGCTTCATTGAGCTGGCCGAGCTACTCGTCCACTTTGTCCAGTTACCGTCTTACTCGTCCTAGCTGTCTCTTAGCTTGTATAAGGTTAAGTCTAAGTTTCCTTATGTCCTTAACCTTCTTTCTCGACCATGGAACGCTTGCCTTGATGTCCTAAGACTGGCTTGCACGTTTCCTCGAACCATGGCCGTCCCAACAATCCTATTCAGGATTGGGGGCGTGACACGTCCTGTGTGTACTGAACAGACAGCCCACGTGGGATAAAATCACCCAAACAGTCCACGGGAAGGGCCAGCGTGCTGAGTCCAAGGACCAACATGCCGATATGTGTACTGAGGGACCACCACGGACGTCCTGTGTGTGCTGACGGACACAGACGGACACACACGGACAGCCACGGATGTCCTGTGTGTGCTGGCGGACACCCACGCACGTCCTGTGTGTACTGAACAGACAGCCCACGAGGGCCAAAATCACCCGAACAGTCCGCAGGAAGGGTCAGCGTGCAGAGTCAAAGGACACACGTGCTGATATGTGTACTGATGGACAGCCACAGACGTCGTGTGTGTGCTGACAGACACACACGGACACACACGCACAGCCACGAACGTCCTGTGTGTGCTGACGGACACACACGGACGTCCAGTGTGTGCTGACGGACACTCACAGACGTCATGTGTGTACTGAACAGACAGCCCACGTGGGCCAAAATAAACCAAACAGTTCATGGGAAGTGCCAGCGTGCTGAGTCCAAGGACCAGCGTGCTGATATGTATACTGATGGACAGCCACGGACGTCATGTGTGTGCTGACGGACACACACGGACAGCCACGGACATCCTGTGTGTGCTGGCGGACACCCACGGACGTCCTGTGTGTACTGAACAGACTGCCCACGAGGGCCAAAATCACCTGAGCAGTCCACAAGAAGGGTCAGCGTGCGGAGTCCAAGGACCAACGTGCTTATATGTATACTGATGGACAGCCACGGACGTCATGTGTGTGCTGACGGACACACACGTACATACACGTACAGCCACGAACGTCCTGTGTGTGCTGACGGACACACACGAACAGACACGGATGTCCTGTGTGTGCTGACGAACACCCACAGACGTCTTGTGTGTGCTGACGGAAACCCACGGACGTCCTGTGTGTGCTGACAGAGACACACAGACACACACAGACGTCCTGTGTGTGTTGACGGACAGCCACAAACAGCCACGGACGTCCTGTGTGTGCTGGCAGACACCCACGGACATCCTGTGTGTACTGAACAGACAGCCCACGAGGGCCAAAATTACCTGAACAGTCCATAGGAAGGGTCAGCGTGCGGAGTCAAAGGACCAACGTGCTGATATGTGTACTGATGGACAGCCACAGACGTCGTGTGTGTGCTGACAGACACACATGGACACACACGCACAGCCACGAACATCCTGTGTGTGCTGACGGACACACACAGACGTCCAGTGTGTGCTGACGGAAACTCACAGACGTCCTGTGTGTACTGAACAGACAGACCACGTGGGCCAAAATCACCCAAACAGTCCATGGGAAGTGCCAGCGTGCTGAGTCCAAGGACCAGCGTGCTGATATGTATACTGATGGACAGCCACGGACGTCATGTCTGTGCTGACGGACACACACGGACCACCACGGACGTCCTGTGTGTGCTGGAGGACACCCACGGACGTCCTGTGTGTACTGAACAGATAGCCCACGTGGGCCAAAATCACCCAAACAGTCCACGGGAAGGGCCAGCGTGCAGAGTCCAAGGACCAACGTGCTGATATGTGTACTGAAGGACAGCCACAGACGCCCGGTGTGTGATGACGGACACACACGGACGTCCTGTGTATGCTTACGGACACACACGGACGTCCTGTGTGTGCTGACCGACACCCACGAACGTCCTGTGCCTATGTGTGCTGACAGACACACACGGACACACACGGATGTCCTGTGTGTGCTGACAGACAGCCACAAACAGCCCCGGACGTCCTGTGTTTGCTTGCGGACACCCATGGACGTCCTGTGTGTACTGAACAGACAGCGCACTTGGGAAAAAATCACCGAAACAGTCCACGGGAAGGGCCAGCATGCTGAGTCTATGGACCAACGTGCTGATATGTGTACTGAGGGACAGCCACGGACGTCCTGTGTGTGTTGATGGACACAGACAGACACACACGGACAGCCACGGACGTCCTTTGTGTGCTGGCGGACACCCACGGACGTCCTGTGTGTACTGAACAGACAGCCCACGAGGGCCAAAATCACCCGAAGAGTCCACAAGAAGGGTCAGCGTGCGAAGTCCAAGGACCAACGTGCTTATATGTGTACTGATGGACAGCCACGGACGTCATGTGTGTGCTGACGGACACACACGTACATACACGTACAGCCACGAACGTCCTGTGTGTGCTGACGGACACACACGAACAGACACGGATGTCCTGTGTGTGCTGACGAACACCCACAGACGTCCAGTGTGTGCTGACGGACACCCACGGACGTCCTGTGTGTGCTGACAGAGACACACGGACACACACAGACGTCCTGTGTGTGCTGATGGACAGCCACAAACAGCCACGGACGTCCTGTGTGTGCTGGCAGACACCCTCGGACATCCTGTGTGTACTGAACAGACAGCCCACGAGGGCCAAAATTACCCGAACAGTCCATAGGAAGGGTCAGCGTGCGGAGTCAAAGGACCGACGTGCTGATATGTGTACTGATGGACAGCCACAGACGTCATGTGTGTGCTGACAGACACACACGGACACACACGCACAGCCACGAACATCCTGTGTGTGCTGACGGACACACACGAACGTCCTGTGTGTGCTGACGGACACCCACAGACGTCCTGTGTGTACTGAACAGACAGCCCACGTGGGCCAAAATCACCCAAACAATCCACGGGAAGGGCCAGCGTGCTGAGTCCAAGGACCAGCGTGCTGATATGTTTACTGATGGACAGCCATGGACGTCCTGTGTGTGCTAACGGACACACACGGACCGCCACGGACGTCCGGTGTGTGCTGGCGGACACCCACGGATGTCCTGTGTGTACTGAACAGATAGCCCACGTGGGCCAAAATCACCCAAACAGTCCACGGGAAGGGCCAGCGTGCAGAGTCTAAGGACCAACGTGCTGATATGTGTACTGATGGACAGCCACAGACGTCCGGTGTGTGCTGACGGACACACACGGACGTCCTGTGTATGCTTACGGACACACACGGACGTCCTGTGTGTGCTGACCCACACCCACGAACGTCCTGTGCCTGTGTGTGCTGACAGACACACACGGACACACACGGATGTCCTGTGTGTGCTGACAGACAGCCACAAACAGCCCTGGACGTCCTGTGTGTGCTGGCGGACACCCATGGACGTCCTGTGTGTACTAAACAGACAGCCCACTTGGGACAAAATCACCAAACAGTCCACGGGAAGGGCCAGCATGCTGAGTCTAAGGACCAACGTGCTGATATGTGTACTGAGGGACAGCCACGGACGTCCTGTTTGTGTTGACGGACACAGACGGACACACACAGACAGCCACGGACGTCCTGTGTGTGCTGGCGGACACCCACGGACGTCCTGTGTATACTGAACAGACAGCCCACGAGGGCCAAAATCACCCGAACAGTCCACAAGAAGGGTCAGCGTGCGGAGTCCAAGGACCAACGTGCTTATATGTGTACTGATGGACAGCCACGGACGTCATGTGTGTGCTGACGGATACACACGTACATACACGTACAGCCACGAACGTCCTGTGTGTGCTGACGGACACACACGAACAGACACGGATGTCCTGTGTGTGCTGATGAACACCCACAGACGTCCTGTGTGTGCTGACGGACACCCACGGACGTCCTGTGTGTGCTGACAGAGACACACGGACACACACAGACGTCCTGTGTGTGCTGACGGACAGCCAAACAACCACGGACGTCCTGTGTGTGCTGGCAGACACCCACGGACATCCTGTGTGTACTGAACAGACAGCCCACGAGGGCCAAAATTACCCGAACAGTCCATAGGAAGGGTCAGCGTGCGGAGTCAAAGGACCAACGTGCTGATATGTGTACTGATGGACAGCCACAGACGTCGTGTGTGTGCTGACAGACACACACGGACACACACGCACAGCCACGAACATCCTGTGTGTGCTGACGGACACACACGGACGTCCAGTGTGTGCTGACGGAAACTCACAGACGTCCTGTGTGTACTGAACAGACAGCCCACGTGGGCCAAAATCACCCAAACAGTCCATGGGAAGTGCCAGCGTGCTGAGTCCAAGGACCAGCGTGCTGATATGTGTACTGATGGACAGCCACAGACGTCCGGTGTGTGGACGAGTAAGACGGTAACTGGACGAATTGGACGAGTAGCTCGGCCAGCTCAATAAAGCTAGGTTTAGTTCACTCCAGCTCAGTCCCTATTATGTCAGCTCCACTAGCTGGACTACTAGCTCACCCAGCTGAGGCAGCTGAGAGTCAGCTCACCTCAGTTAGACGGACTGTTCGGGATTTAGGCCGATGGTCCGGGTCCGGGTCAGTGGCGGGCTGTGAGGTCCGGCCATGAGGCCATGGGATGTTGGGTCTTTCGGCAAGGCCGTGGGCTAAGTCCAAGAGGCTTGGGGCGTGGGTTGGGTGCTTATGACCGACCCCAAACCCAATCAGAAAGGGCGAAGGGATGCAAGTGGCCGAAAGGGGACAACCCTTGGGCGATGGTGCCCATTCGCTAGCAAGTCATGCCTATTTTCTATAAATATGGGGGCTCTCTGGTCGATTTCATTATCCAATTCCAGAGTAAAATACTCATGGAAAAACGTAGAGAGAGAGAGAGTTCTGGCCAAGAGATCGGCCAGAAAAGGGCCGGTCGTGGTGGTCTTGTATCTCCGGCAAGGAGAACGGTTTAGGAGAGAGGAGGCCGTGTGTTATGAATACCCAAGGCGTAGAGAAGGGTCTGGAGAAGGACTCGAAAGCCATGGTTCAGTCTCATAAGGTCAGTCGGGTAACCACCGACTCATCGGCTAAGACAATCGGACAGTCTGAACCGGTCTAGCCATGGGCGTTTGGATTGTGTCCTATTCTTCTTATTCTTTTCATCCAATTCTTCTTCTACTCCTTCTGTACATTGGCGTGGCCTTGTTGATGTGTTGGGATTGGTTATAACCGGGGTTTTGGTTGAGTAATGAAGTCGCGGTCCATAACCGTCGAGTTAGGTGCACGCATGGGCTAAACCGGCCTCAGGTGATCCGATTGGATAGGGGCGGTTCTGTTCTGTTCTGAACGGTTGCAACCCTTTCCTGAACAGTCACAGTGGTTCATGACTTCTGTAGGTTAAGGCGTGGTCCTTTGGCCATAGGCCGGACACACGCACGGACCAGACAGTTCATCATACGGTTAGGTCGAACGGTTGGAGTATCTGAATGGGTGCGAGATGCCAAGGGTCATGAGTTGGCAAGAGGCACGAGTGTCCAAAGGGTACTAGTTCCCAAAGGGTGTGAGTTCCAAACGGTGCCTTTGGTTCAAGGCTTAGGCCGAACCAAGTGGACAGGCCGCGGCTGCATAGTCGAACGGACGGACGGTTAGTTTAACCGGAATGTTGTGTTGCAAGGTCTGCAAGGCAATCCGGTTTGGTCTTGGGCCTTACTCTCTGGTATGGATCCAGGCTTTGGGTCGGATCAGGTAAGAAGGTTCGTGAGCCTTTGGGCCAGACTTATAACTGGTCGATCGCACCTAGATCTTAACCAGACGGTTAGACGGGACTATGGACGATCCGACTATGGTTGGATGGCTTTAGCCGCAAAGGCTAAGTGGGATATCTTACAATAAACCTTGGGTTGGTGAGTAGGATAGGCGCCATGTGCATTATGTAGGGCGTAGACCCACATGATGGCAATGGAAGGCCGGTTATATTTATTTCCCTGCTAGGCTCGGGACAGCAAGTTGATTGTAAGTTTCGGACCAGCAAGTTGATTGTAAGTTTCGGACCAGCCTATTCCTCCACTCATCTGCCACAACAGGGTTGGTGCTACCTGAGAAATGCTTCGTACCCAATCTGGATAGATGTTGAGGCAAACTCAGATAGTCAACCTTCTTTACAGACCTTTCCGGTGCATCGATCTCGATCACCTGAACCGTGTCCATAGCTGGACCCGTAGCAAGAGGTGTAGCCGTAGCTACAGGTGTAGCTTGACCAACTGATGAATTCACTAGTGGAGTGAACAGCGGAGTCATAGCCGCCACCTGGTTACCCATTACTTTCATGGCCTCTAACAAGTCCTCTCGGGAAAGTGCTGCGGGCACGTTGGCCGTTCCCTTGGCCCTTTGCTCATGCTGGTCACCATCACGGTTAGCGTTCGAGGATTCTACTTCCTCATCACTTTCCTGATGTTGCTGACCTTCTGGTTGTGTTCCCGTAAGATTGGCCTGGTCAGTCGGTAACACATCCCCGGTGTTAGTCGCAGACGGCTCGGTTGGTAACCTGGACAAATTAGCTCCGTCCGCGGCCGCTTGACTTGACTGACCGGCTGTTTTCTTATTCCTTCGGGTCTTTCCCGGTTTGCTTTTCCCAGCCTAAGGATTCAGACATTGTTAGTACAACATATACATAACATAACCGAGACAATTAATCCCTAGACCTAACTATCAAACCTCAGTGTGAGACTGAATCAGCTGGCTGTGTGTGTGTGGACTACATAACCGAAATATCCTTGAATCAACCTGGATCTGATACCAACTTGTAACACCCGAATTCGGCCTCTCGACGAAACTGGACCCGTTTGCTATATAATCAATCCTTTGCTTGTTTGATTCATTTTAAGTTTTTCATTTACTAAGTCATGTTCGGATATGAGGTTCTAAAACAATTGAACAGATAGCACAGCGGAATATAAATGTGTATAAAATGTACTACTTAGAAACATTAGATTCGATACACAACTTCTTAATCATTTCATAGACAATCACTAGTTCATCCCTAGCATCATCTAACCACACGTTACACAGCCTTTCACTGACCGAGCCTTCACGGCTCCTTGGCTTGACGAGAACCATCCATAGTTCCTGAAACCACAACCAGATAAGCATTAATCATAACCGATAATAGAACTGGTCGATTCTACAATGCTTGGCTTGGTTCCTAAAGCATAGATAAACCTCGGACAATGTACTTATAAAAAGATATGAACCTGCCTACCGAATCTTAAGTCATTCAACCAACCACCCCTTGACTTAGAATTATATAGACAGTCAAGAATAGATAAACAGAACACACGAACAGTCCGGATCGTCCCGAAGACCAATCCGTCCATCCAGATAGAATCTAGGTGCGACCGGCCTAGATGAAGTCCGGCTCAATGGCCCAACGGACTTCTTTACCTGATCCAGCCTTGGGCCTGGATCCAACGGCCGAGAAAGCCTCGCGCCCAAACAGGTTAGGCCAAACGACGGACAAGACATGGTCTGATCCCTAAGGAACGGACACGACCTGTCTCAACAGGCACCGTTGGGAACATGCACCCCTTCGGTCCTTGGTACCTCTTGGTCCTCGTACCTCTTGGTGTCCGTAACCCTTGGTTACTTACACCCTTTGGCAACACACAACCTTTGGAACTCGTGACCTTTGGTAACTCACAACCCTTGGTAACTCGTTACCTTCGCCACTCGTGCCTCTTGGGACATGACCAACCGTCTAGTCTATGGTGCGATCCGAACCGACCGTCTAACTGACCAGCGTCTAGGTTAGCGGTTTGGTTATGACCGGCCCAGTCTAGGGACGTGTCCCTTGGACTGAACCAACACAACCCTTCGTGTATAATCAGAAAGAAGAGAAAGGGCCGGATAGAAACAAGAAGAGGAGAAGCGGTTAGGTCTAACAGACCGACAAGAGCCGCGGTGCAATCTCAAGGACCGTCAGTTCGGTCTGATGGGGCCATAGCCCACCACGTACCTTCTGAACCGTGTCAGGGTTCTCCATGCTCTTCTCCTGCTCTCGGTCTCCCATACTTGATCGGAGGTTGCTTCACAAACGATCAGATAGCCGGAAACCTAACAACCACACAAACGGCCTTGCTTTGGCCGGAAACTCTCTCTCTCTCTACGATTTCTCTGAGTATTTTTATTATGGATTGGATGAATGAAATCGACAGAGAGGACCCCATATTTATAGAAAATGAGGGGGTAAGTGTTGCCAAGGGTTACACCCTCTCGGCCGCATGCGTCCCTTCGCCAATACGGCATGGGTTTGGGTCGAACAGAGGCCCAAGGCCTTACCCAATCCCTCTGGAGTTAGCCCACGGCCTTGTCCCAAGCCCCAATGGTCCATGGCCTCATGGCCGGACCCCCATGGCCCACCACCGGCCCAGACCCGGACCATCGGACCGAAACCCGAACAGTCCGTCCAGCTGAGATGAGCTGACTCCCAGCTGCCTCAGCTGAGTGAGCGAGTAGTTCAGCTAGTGGAGCTGACTTAGTAGTGGCCGAGCTGGAGTGAGCTTAACCTAACTCCGTTGAGCTGGTCGAGCTACTTGTTCCATCCGTCCAGCTACCGTCTTACTCGTCCTAGCTGACTCTCGACTTGTATAAGGTTAAGTCTAAGTTTCCTTACGTCCTTAACCTTCTTATCTGGCCATGGAACGCTTGTCTTGATGTCCTAAGCCTGACTAGTACGTTTCCTCGAACCATGGCCGTCCCAATGATCCTATTCAGAATCCGGGATGTTACAAGTCTCCCCCACTAGCAATGAATTCGTCCTCGAATCCGAGTCATGTGTTTCACCCAACACAAACTGGTCAAACCATTTTGGAAACTTGGCCTCCGTCTCCCAAGTGGTCTCTTCTCGACCATTACAATCCAAAATGACCTTGACCATCTGGATTGTTTTCTTTCTCATTGCTTTTTCCATCCTATCTACGATCCGAACCGGCCTTGTTTCCAAAGTTAGGTTCGTACCTAGATCAGATGGTATTTCTGGTATTAAGACGTCCTGATCCGTCAAGCACTTCCGGAGTTGGGAGACATGGAATACGTCATGGAAGGCTTCCATCTCGGATGGTAAGTCCAACTTATATGCCACACTACCCACTCGTTCTATGACTCTGAACGGACCTTGGTATCTTGGATCTAATTTCCTTCTACAAGAAATCCGCACTCTACCTTTAATGGTAATCATTTTGAGATAGACCATATCACCCACTGCAAACTCCAGTTCTTTCCTTCATTTGTCAGCGTAATGTTTTTGTCTGTCCTGTGCGGCCCTCATCTTGTCCCGCACGGACTTGATCTTCTCCGTGGTTTCCTCCACGATTTCGGGGCCTATCATGCTGCGCTCCCCCACTTGGGTGCAGCATAACGGTGTCCTGCATGGTCGTCCATACAGAGCTTCGTATGGCGACATGCCTATACTGGAGTGGAAGCTGTTATTGTAGGCGAACTCCACTAACGGCAAATGCCGTTCCCAGGAATCACCCCAATCGAGAACACATGCTCGAAGCATATCCTCCTGCGTCCGTATAGTTATTTTCGACTGCCCATCCGTTTGGGGATGATAAGCCGTACTCATGTTCACTCTTGTTCCTAAAGCTTTCTGAAAAGCTTGCCAAAGTGAGAAGTGAACCTCGAATCTCTATCCGAAACTATACTTGAGGGTACTCCATGTAGCCTCACAATCTCGTCTATGTACTTACTCACATTCCGGTCGACTCCATCAGTCTTTTTGATGGCCAGGAAGTGGGCAGACTTGGTCAGTCGATCAACTATTACCCAGACAGCATCATTCCTATTCCTAGTCGTGGGAAATCCTGTCACAAAATCCATCGTGATGTGATCCCACTTCCATTCCGGAATAGGTAGGCTCTAAAGCAGTCCACTCGGAACTTGTTGTTCGGCCTTGACGAGTTGACACGTAGGACACTTGCCACCCATTCGACCACATCAACCTTCATGCGTATCCAATGATAGTATTGTCTGAGATTATGATACATCTTGGTCACTCCAGGATGGATCGAGAATCTAGACTTGTGAGCTTCCCTAAGGATCTCGTCCTTTAAACTCCTATCATTGGGTATGCTGATCCGACCATGAACTAAGATCATACCGTCCTTGGCGATTTGATACTCAGTCAGGTCGTTCCGAGCAACCGTCTTCAGGTTCTCGTCCTGATCTTGGGCCGCTCGGATCTGGGTAAGCAGGTCGGCTCTATTCGCCGCCTCTAAACCCTGTGGTCTGTCCGTTCTGTTCAAAGCATTTAAACGAACGAAGCGTTCCACCTCATCCGGCTCGTCCGTTCCGCTTCCGACCACGACGTCTTCTCGCTTTCGGCTCAAGGCGTCGGCCACAAGGTTAGCCTTGCCTGGATAGTAAGTGATGTCTAGGTTGTAGTCGGCCACGAACTCCATCCACCTCCTCTGCCTTAAGTTTAACTCAGGCTGGGTGAATATATACTTCAGACTTTTATGGTCCGTAAGTATCTGGACTTTGGCCCCATATAAATATGATCGCCAAAACTTTAAGGCGAATACTACCGCAGCCATTTCAAGATCATGGGTGGGGTAGTTTCCCTCATGTTTCTTCAGCTGCCTTGACGCGTAGGCAATGACCTTCCCATGTTGAGTCAACACGCAACCGAGTCCAGTGATGGACGCATCCGTGTAGACTTCATAAGGTTGGTGTGCCTTCGAAAGAACCAGGACGGGCGCGCTAGTCAGCATATCCTTAAGTGCGGAGAAACATCTCGTACACTCATCAGACCATGTGAACTTAACGTCCTTCCCAGTCAACCGTGTCATAGGTTGAGCCAAGCTTGCAAATCCCTGCACAAACTTTCTATAGTAACCTGCCAGCCCTAGGAAGCTTCTAACTTCCGTGGCACTGCGTGGTCGGGGCCAATCCTTGATTGCCCTGATCTTCTATGGATCCACTGTGACGCCCTGGTCAGAAACAATATGACCGAGGAACCCAATACTCTTTTGCCAAACACTGCACTTGCTGAGTTTAGCAAAAAGTTTGTGCTCTCGTAATCGTTCCAGCACGGCTCTCAAATGTTTCCGATGAGATTCCTCGTCCTTGGAGTAGATCAGGATATCATCAATGAAGATGATCACTGATTCATCCAAGAAGTCCTGGAACACGCTGTTCATCATTTTCATGAATGCAGCAGGTGCATTAGTCAGACCGAACGGCATCACTACGAACTCGTAATGGTCGTACCTGGTCCTGAATGCTGTCTTCCTAATGTCGTTTGGCTCTATAGGAATCTGATGATATCCCGAGGCCAAATCGATTTTAGAAAACCACTTAGCTCCTTTCAGCTGATCCAACAGCTCGTCTATCCTGGGTAACGGGTATTTGTTCTTCCCAGTTACCCTGTTCAACCCTCGATAGTCGATGCACAGACGCATGCTACCATCCTTCTTTTTCACAAAGAGGACTGGTGCACCCCAAGGGGAGCTACTTGTCCGTATGAACCCCTTGTCAAGCAATTCTTCCAATTGCTTCTTTAGCTCGGCCATCTCGGTCGGAGCCATTCGATACGGACTCTTGGACAGCGGATGTAATAACCCTCATGAGCAGATATAATTTTTGTCGAGAAAACTCTTTAAGATCAGTTTGAAGATTGATCTATCAGAATTTAAATAAAAATCGACCCGATAAATTAATGTCTCGACGGGACTGTCTTGTGGTCGAAAGACCTTCCTTGATAGTTTGGTCGAGTCTTATATATATTTTGGTCGAATTTTTATTAAGCTGAACGAGATTTTCCAAGAGCCAAAGGACAAGGAATATTTGGTCGAAATATTATTCAGAATTATCAACCAGCTTCCTTAATAATCTTGACCCGTCTAATGCCATAACCTCCTAAGCCAGCATGCTTGTTTACTTATCAAGTCACATGTCATGCACCTTCCTGCTTGCTTGCTTATGTAGTAATGGGCACATGCAAGTCACAAGCTGCTTGCTGTGCTTGCTCATTAATTCAGTCACATGATTGTCACCAGCTGCTTGCAGCTTTCTTCTTGGAAGGGAAAGGACAGCAGCTTGTTGTTTGGAAGTGCTGAAGTTGCTCTCCACATGTCCTTTCTCAGCCTTGCTTCGTGCTGAGTGAAACACTCACCTGAAGCAACTTCTTATGTTATAAAACACCACCTTCTCTCTTCTGGTCGTCCATAACCACAAGAAAATCAGAGAGAAACTTTCAGAAAAATCAGAGAGAGAGAAGAGAGAAAATATGAAAGAAAACCATAAGAAAAATTCAGAGAAAATTCTGAAGAGAGATCTGAGAATGGACGACCCTTCCTAACCCTCTTGTGCCTTGAATCAGTGACTGGGGTGTGTGGAAAAATTAATAGATTGTCTAGAAGATTCATGAGATCACTTCACAGCTTAGTAATCAAGTATTAAACCAGTAAGATTTTAAGTCAGTTTGATCAGATCAGTTTTAAGGAAGCTTCATGTCTGATTAAGGCCTAAGCCATGTTCTGTTTCTTATCTTAAACCTACTGTGGAACCTTTATGCTGCTCAGGTCAGTGTGAGTGGAGATTGAAGGAGAGGATAAGTTGTGTTCACTGATCAGTTTAGTATAGCCGGTAAGCCTTAGCTTCTTGCTCTTAGATAAGTTCTGAAAAGAACCGGTTATTGGTTGATGAATAACCTATCTGGATCAGTTTGATTAAGGCCTATGTGGATTGTTATTAGTCCAGTTCATGGTCAGCTAGCACCTAAATCATTTAGCTGAAACGATTTGTCTCTGAACCAGACTGAACTGATAGATGGATCAGATTATTGTTCTGAAACTTCTTAGCTATTGTTATAGTATGAACCAAACTTAGTCTGAACTAAACATGTTCTGAACTTCCCTTGGTAGCTGTCCTGAATCATGAACTGCATGGTTGAATCAGTTTTATACAACCGGTCGATTGGAGTGTTTTGTCTTGCTCGGATCAGATGTAATGGAGAGTGGTTGGATCAGCCAGACATGTCCTGTTGATCTTTCCGAATCTGAAGTGTACCAGTAGTGGAATGTGATTAGCTTGAGCTCGTGTCTAGTCTACCATAGCCAATCTCAAGGACTAAAAGGTGAGTCTAGATAGACGGTTGATCAATACTGAATGTAGATGATTGATAGGCTTTGTCTCTTGATCAAATATTGAATTGGTGAGGTGTTTACTTAATGTAAACACTTATTAAATATTTATGAATGATCATAGAGGTTTATTCCAAACCTTTGTACTTGTTCTCAAGTACTAATGCATTTGTATAGTATTAAATATATAAGTATAAATCATGTGAAGTCTTATTGTATACTCACTCTCCCGAGAGTTCCCGCATTACCGTGAATTGTTCCTGCGATACGGAACAAGATCACGAAGACACGATGATGGGGTCGCACCCTGGAGACCGTGTAACTGCATGCAGAGTTAGATGTTCGATCTTGGAATATCTAATGGAGATGATGGTTATATTTATTTCCCTGCTAGGCTCGGTTAGCCTTGGTGGTTTTCCGGGTTTAGTATATATATATATTATAAGTATGAGTGAATGGCGGGTGTGTGAGATGATGTTTAAGATAACATTCACATCGATGGAATGATAGAACTTATATATGTATTTTTATTAGTTATGGAATATATTTCCACTCCATACAAATGAAGTTGATTGCTTGAGATATTATTAATATATGTTGGGGTGCGGGACTAGGCTCACTGAGTAAACTTGTTACTCATGAGTCCTTTGTGATGCAGGTAACCAGTAGACGGGAGCCCTTACTCTAGGACGAGAAGGAACATCGACCCTGTCATTTCTGGTCATCTACGATCGGGGGTATCACAGCGGAGCTGTCCCTGGTTCCAGTTCAATCAGAAAGGGATCGGACCTATCAGGGGGGACACCCTGTAGCGCCTGAAACACATCCTGGAACTCGGACACCAACGAATCCTCGCGTGGGTCTAACAGAAAACCAGAACTGTCAGGCTCTGTAGTTGTAACTGTAGCCAAGAATGACTGACAACCCTGTTCCAGCATCCGAATCGCTCGAACTACTGAAACCACTACTTTCTCTTGAGCCTGACACAAACCTTGGTACTCTACCGGGTGAAGTCCATTCTCCAATTGCACACGACCCTTATGGAAATCGAGAGTGGCTCGGTACTTTCCCAACCAATCCATACCTAAGATCACTTCTTGATTCTTTAGGTGGACACAGACCAGATTCACAGGGAAGACCTTTCCCTGGATCTGTACTGGGATATTCGACATGAGACCTAGTGAGTTCATGGCTTGCCCACCGGCCGCCCTCACTATCCCAAAATTATCACCAGCATCCAGACAGAACAGACCCTTTCAGACCAGTCCCGGACTCACAAAACTATGTTTAGCCCATGTGTCGAAAAGCACGTGGGTTTTTACCCCACCGACCATGAGGGTTTCTATCAGAGACCCCCATCAGAATCCCCTAGACCATTCTAGGTTCCAGACCAAGCATTACTACTTGAATGTAAAAAAAAAGATAAATTTAGAAATTACCAGAGATCGAATCAAAAGATCCGGAAGCTCTGTCGTCTCGTGACAGTTCATACACCCTCGGTGTTGTGGTTGGTTTGCCTTAGGACGCCTTGCCTGAGTCTCCATGGCCCTTCCCCTGACTTCCTTGCAACTTGGGACACTCCGATTGGAAATGTCATTGGTGGCCACTATGGAAACAAGTCATCGTGCTGCTTCTACCAGACGGGTCGGTCGAGGACAGTTTTGAACCCCATGGTCCATGCTGCCACAACGAACACAAGCCCCCTTGGCCTTCCAGCACTCACCGGGATTGTTCAGTCCACATTTGGAACACGCAGGTCGGCCACCAGAGGTCCTACCTCCGTCCACCTGGTCCCATTTTCTCTTTTTATCATTAGTCTTGCCCAATGGGCCAGGCTGTGGCTTAGCCTTAAGCATAGCTTCTTCGGCCAAGTTAGACTCCAACAAAGCCACCCGTTCCACCTGTTCTCCGACGGTGTTGAAAGTGCGGATGAGCAGTGGGTCTTCAGTTCCGGCCTTAGGCCTCGGATGAACCTACGGACCTGGACTGACTCATCCTCCAGCTCTCTTCCAAAGAACCGTCTGAGTCGGTTGAACTCTTCTTCGTACTCCCGTACAGTACTGCAGCCTTGGACCAAATCAAGAAACTTAGCTTCCAAACGATCCCAAGCCTCAGCAGGAAAGTATTTGTGGTTGAATTCATTGGTGCGCTTGTCCACTGCAAGCCACCAATTATGCGCGTCCTCTTCCAGGAAGTGAACCGCAATGTTTCGCATGTAATCCTCTAGATAGCGAGTTGATTGGAAGTTTCGGACCAGCCTACTCCTCCAGTCATCTGCCACAACAAGGTCGGTGCTACCTGAGAATTGCTTCGTACCCAATCTGGATAGAAGTTGAAGCAAACTCAGATAGTCAACCTTCTTTACCGACCTTTCCGGTGGATCGATCTCGATCACCTCAACTGCGTCCACAGCTGGACCCGTAGCAATAGGTATAGCCGTAGCTACAGGTGTAGCTTGACCAACTGATGAATTCACTAGTGGAGTGAACAGCTGAGTCATAGCCGCAACCTTGTTACCCATTACTTTCATGGCCTCTAACAAGTCCTCTCGGGACAGTGCTGCGGGCACGTTGGCTGTTCCCTCGGCCATTTGCTCACGCTGGTCACCATCACGGTTAGCGTTCGAGGATTCTACTTCCTCGTCACTTTCCTGATGTTGCTGATCTTCTGGTTGCGTCCCGTAAGATTGGCCTGGTCAGTCGGTAACACATACCCGGTGTTAGTCACAGCCGGGTCGGTTGGTAACCCGGACAGATTAGCTCCGTCCGCGGCCGCTTGACTGGACTGACCGGCCGTTTTCTTATTCCTTCAGGTCTTTCCCGATTTGGTTTTCCCAGCCTAAGGATTCTGACATTGTTAGTACAACATATACATAACATAACCGAGACAATTAATCCCTAGACCTAACTATCAAACCTCACTGTGTGACTGAATCAGCTGGCTGCGTGTGTGTGGACTACATAACCTAGCAATCCTAGAATCAACACCCGAATCCGTCCTCTCGACAAAACTGGACCCGTTTGCTATATAATCAATCCTTTGCTTGTTTGATTCATTTTAAGTCTTTCATTTACTAAGTCTTGTTCGAATCTGAGGTTCTAAAACAATTGAACAGATAGCACAGCGGAATGTAAATGTGTATCAAATGTATTACTTAGAAATATGTGATCTGATACACAACTTCTTAATCGTTTCATAGACAATCATTAGTTCATCCCTAGCATCAACTAGCCACACGTTACACAGCCTCTCACTGACCGAGCCTTCACGGCTCCTTGGCTTGACGAGAACCATCCTTAGTTCCTGAAACCACAACCAGATAAGCATTAATCATAACCGAGAATATAACTGGTCGAATCTACAATGCTTGGCTTGGTTCCTAGAACATAGATAAACCTCAGACAATATACTTATAAGAAGATATGAACCTGCCTACCGAATCCTAAGTCATTCAACCAACCACCCCTTGACTTAGAATCAGATAGACTATCCAGAATAGATAAACATAACACACAAACAGTCCGGATCGTCCCGAAGACCAATCCGTCCATCTGGATAGAATCTATGTGCGACCGGCCTAGATGAAGTCCGGCTCAATAGCCCAATGGACTTCCTTACCTGATCCGGCCTTGGGCCTGGATCCAACAGCCGACTAAGCCTCACGCCCTATCCGGTTAGGCTAAACGGCCGATCGGACCTTGCGACTCTTACCCTGGCTTAGACGAGCCGTGTACTTGTCCCAACGGACAAGACATGGTCTGATCCCTTATGGAACGGACACGACCTGTCTCAACAGGCACCGTTTGGAACATGCACCCCTTCGGTCCTTGGTACCTCTTGGTCCTCGTACCTCTTGATGTTCGTAACCCTTGGTTACTTACATCCTTTGGCAACTCACAACCTTTGGAACTTGTGACCTTTGGTAACTCACAACCCTTCGTAACTCGTGACCTTTGGCCACTCGTGCCTCTTGGGACATGACCAACCGTTTAGCCCAACCGCCCAGTCTATGGTGCGATTCGAACCGACAGTCTAACCGACCAGCGTCTAGGTTAGCGGTTTGGTAATGACCGGCCAAGTCTAGCGACGTGTCCCTTGGACTGAACCAACACAATGCTTCGTGTATAATCAGAAAGAAGAGAAAGGACCAGATAGAAACAAGAAGAGGAGGAGCGGTTAGGTCTAATAAACAGACCAGAGCCGCGGTGCGATCACCAGGACTGTCCGTTCGGTCTTATGCGGCCATAGCCCACCACGTACCTTATGAACCATGTCAGGGTTCTCCCTGTTCTTCTCCTGCTCTCGGTCTCCCATACTTGATCGGAGGTTGCTTCTCAAACGATCAGATCGCCAGAAACCTAACCACCACACAAACGGCCTTGCTTTGGCCGAAAACTCTCTCTCTCTATGATTTCTCTGAGTATTTTTACTCTGGATTGGATGAATGAAATCGATAGAGAGGACCCCATATTTATAGAAACGAGGGGGTAAGTTTTGCCCCACGAACAGGCATGACTGGCCACCGGATGGGCACAATCGGCCAAGGGTTACACCCTCTCGGCCGCATGCATCCCTTTGCCAATACCGCATGGGTTTGGGTCGGACGGAGGCCCAAGGCCTTACCCAATCCCTCTGGAGTTAGCCCATGGCCTTGTCCCAAGACCCAACAGTCCATGGCCTAATGGCCGGACCCCAATGGCCCACCATCGGCCCAGACCCAGACCATCGGACCGAAACCCGAACAGTCCGTCCAGCTGAGATGAGCTGACTTCCAGCTGCCTCAGCTGAGGGAGCTAGTAGTTCAGCTAATGGAGCTGACTTAGTAGTGGCCGAGCTGGAGTGAGCTTAACCTAACTCCATTGAGCTGGTCGAGCTACCTGTTCCATCCGCCCAGCAACCGTCTTACTCGTCCTAGTTCACTCTCGACTTGTGTAAGGTTAAGTCTAAGTTTCCTTACAACCTTAAGCTTCTTATCTGGCCATGGAACGCTTGTCTTGATGTCCTAAGACTGACTAGTACGTTTCCTCGAACCATGGCTGTCCTAATGATCCTATTCAGGATACGGGATGTTACAGGACGTCCTGTGTGTACTGAACAGACAGCCCACGTGGGCCAAAATCACCCGAACAGTCCACGGGAAGGGTCAGTGTGCTGAGTCCAAGGACCAACGTTATGATATGTGTACTGATGGACAGCCAAAGACGTCTTGTGTGTGCTAACAGACACACACAAACACACACGGACAGCCACAGACGTCCTGTGTGTGCTGACGGACACACACGAACGTCCGATGTGTGCTGACGGACACCCACGGGCATCCTGTGTGTACTGAAAAGACAGCCCACTAGGGCCAAAATCACCCGAACAGTCCATGGGAAGGGCCAGCATGCTGAGTCCAAGGACCAGCGTGCTGATATGTGTACTGATGAACAGCCACGTTCGTCCTGAGTGTGCCGACGGCCACAAACGGACACACAAGGACACACACAGACAGCCACAGACGTCCTATGTGTGCTGACGGACAGCCATGGACAGTCAAAGACATCCTGTCTGTGCTGGCGGACACCCACAAACGTCCTGTGTGTACTGAACAGACAGCCGACGTGGGCCAAAATCACCCAAACAGTCCACGGGAAGGGCCAGCGTGCTGAGTCCAAGGACCAGCGTGCTGATATGTGTACTGATGTACAGCCAAAGACGTCCTGTGTGTGCTGACGGACACACACGGACAGCCACAGACGACTTGTGTGTGCTGACGGACACACACTGACGTCCTGTGTGTGCTGACGGACACCCACGGACGTCCTGTGTGTGCTGGCAGACACCCACAGACGTCCTATGTGTACTGAACAGACAGCCCACGTGGGGCCAAAATCACCCGAACAGTCCACGGGAAGGGTCAGCGTGCTGAGTCCAAGGACCAACGTGCTGATATGTGTACGGATGGACAGCCACGGACGTCTTGTGTGTGCTGACGGACACACACGGACACACACGGACAGCCACGGATGACTTGTGTGTGCTGAGGAACACACACGGACGTCCTGTGTGAGTTGACGGACACCCACGGACATCCTGTGTGTGCTGGCGGACACCCACGGACGTGCTGTGTGTACTGAACAGACAGCCCACGTGGGCCAAAATCACCCAACCAGTCCACGGGATGGCCCAGCGCGGACGTTCTATGTGTGCTGACGGACACACACGAACGTCCTGTGTGTGTTGACGGACACCCACGGATGTCCTGTGTGTACTGAACAGACAGCCCACGTGGGCCAAAATAAACCAAACATTCCACGGGTCGGGCCAGCGTGCTGAGTCCAAGGACCAACGTGCTGATATGTCTACTGTTGGACAGCCACGGACGTCCTGTGTGTGCTGACGGACACACACGGACACACACGAACAGCCACGGTTGTCCTGTGTGTGCTGGCGGACACCCACAGACGTTCTGTTTGTACTGAACAGACAGCCCACGTGGGCAAAAATCACCCGAACAGTCCACGGGAAGGGTCAGCATGCTGAGTCCAAGGACCAACGTGCTGATATGTGTATGGATGGACAGCCACGGACGTCTTGTGTGTGCTGACGGACACACACGGATGACCTGTGTGTGCTGACGGACACACACAGATGTCCTGTGTGTGCTGACGGACACACACAGATGTCATGTGTGTGCTGACGGACACCCATGGACGTCCTGTGTGTGCTGGCGGACACCCACGGACGTCCTGTGTGTACTGAACAGACAGCCCACGTGGGCCAAAATCACCCAAACAGTCCACGGGATGGCCCAGCGTGCTGATTCCAAGGACCAACGTGCTGATATGTGTACTGATGGACAACCACGTATGTCCTGTGTGTGCTGATGGAAACACACACTGACAGCTACGGACGTCCTTTATGTGCTGACGGACACACACGAACGTCATGTGTGTGCTGACGGACACCCACAGACGTCCTGTGTGTACTGAAAAGACATCCCACGTGGACCAAAATCACCCGAAGAGTCCAAGGAACAGCGTGCTGATATGTGTACTGATGGACAGCCAGGAACGTCCTGTGTGTTGACGGAAACACACGGACACACACGAACAGCCACGGACGTCCTGTGTGTGCTGGCGGACACCCACGGACGTTCTGTGTCTACTGAACTGACAGCCTATGTAGGCCAAAATCACCCGAACAGGCCACGGGAAGGGCCAGCATGCTGAGTCTAAGGACCAGCGTCCTGATATGTGTACTGATGGATAGCCACGGACGTCCTGTGTGTGCTGACGGACACAAACGGACAGCCACGGACTACTTGTGTGAGCTGACGGACACACACGGACCGTCCTATGTGTGCTGACGGACACCCACGGACGTCCTGTGTGTGCTGGCGGACACCCACGGACGTCCTGTGTGTACTGAACAGACAGCCCACGTGGGGCAACATCACCCAAACAGTTCACGGGATTGCCCAGCGTGCTGATTCCAAGGACCAACGTGCTGATATGTGTACTGATGGACAGCCACGGATGTCCTGTGTGTGCTGACGGACACACACGGATGACCTGTGTGTGCTGACGGACACACACGGATGACCTGTGTGTGCTGACGGACACACACAGATGTCCTGTGTGTGCTGACGGACACACACAGATGTCCTGTGTGTGCTGATGGACACACACAGATGTCCTGTGTGTGCTGACGGACACCCATGGACGTCCTGTGTGTGCTGGCGGACACCCACGGACGTCCTGTGTGTACTGAACAGACAGCCCACGTGGGCCAAAATCACCCAAACAGTCCACGGGATGGCCCAGCGTGCTGATTCCAAGGACCAATGTGCTGATATGTGTACTGATGGACAACCACGTATGTCCTGTGTGTGCTGATGGAAACACACACTGACAGCTACGGACGTCCTTTATGTGCTGACGGACACACACGAACGTCATGTGTGTGCTGACGGACACCCACAGACGTCCTGTGTGTACTGAAAAGACATCCCACGTGGACCAAAATCACCCGAAGAGTCCAAGGAACAGCGTGCTGATATGTGTACTGATGGACAGCCAGGAACGTCCTGTGTGTTGACGGAAACACACGGACACACACGAACAGCCACGGACGTCCTGTGTGTGCTGGCGGACACCCACGGACGTTCTGTGTCTACTGAACTGACAGCCTATGTAGGCCAAAATCACTCGAATAGGCCACGGGAAGGGCCAGCATGCTGAGTCTAAGGACCAGCGTCCTGATATGTGTACTGATGGATAGCCACGGACGTCCTGTGTGTGCTGACGGACACAAACGGACAGCCACGGACTACTTATGTGAGCTGACGGACACACACGGACCGTCCTATGTGTGCTGACGGACACCCACGGACGTCCTGTGTGTGCTGGCGGACACCCACGGACGTCCTGTGTGTACTGAACAGACAGCCCACGTGGGGCAACATCACCCAAACAGTTCACGGGATTGCCCAGCGTGCTGATTCCAAGTTGCTGTCCTTTCCCTCCTTTGAAGAAAGATTGTTTTGTTTTTATTAAACAAGCAACCAGCTTGTGACTTTCATGTGACTTTAGTGAAGCAAGCAAGCAGGTAGGTGCAGCTAATGTGACTGATTTACTGAGAAAGCAAGCAGAATAGCTGGTGAAGGTATTAGACTGGTCGGAATTTAGTTAAGAAACTTAACGACAATTTCAGACAGTTTTCGACTAAAATTTCTCATCCTTCGAATCTCATCTTGCTTTCAACTAAGCTTGCCTAGCTTAAATAAAATTTGACCAACATTATTAACACTCTACCAGAACTATCAATGAGAGGCCTTTCGACCACAAGACAGTCCCGTCGAGGTATTAATTCACCGGGTCAACTTTATTTTTAAATCTGATCGACCAACTCAAAACTGGTTGAGCGGAGTTTTTCTCGACCAAAAATTAACTGGGTCGTGAGGGTTATTACAACGGATGTCCTGTGTGTGCTGGCAGACACCCACGAACATCCTGTGTGTACTGAACAGACAGCCCACATGGGCCAAAATCACTCGAACAGTCCACGTGAAGGTCAGCGTGCTGAGTCCAAGGACCAACGTGCTGATATGTGTACTGATGGACAGCCACGGACGTCCTGTGTGCGCTGATGGACACACACGGACGTCCTGTGTGTGCTGACGAACACCGACGGACTTCCTGTGTGTAGTGAACAGACAGCCCACGTGGGCCAAAATCACCCGAACAGTCCACGGGAAGGGCCAGCGTGCTGATATGTATACTGATGGACAGCCACAGACGTCCTGTGTGTGTGCTCACGGACACACACGGACACACACAGACAGCCACGAACAACCACAGACGTCCTGTGTGTGCTGGGGGACACCCACGGACGTGCTGTGTGTACTGAACAGACAGCCCACATGGGCAAAAATCACCCAAACAGTCCACAGGAAGGGCCAGCGTGCTGAGTCCAAGGACCAACGGGCTGATATGTGTACTGATGGAGAGCCACGAACATCCTGTGTGTGCTGACGGACACACACGGAAAGCCACAGACGTCTTGTGTGTGCTGACGCACACCCACGGACGTCCTGTGTGTGCTGACGGTCACAAACGGACAGACACGGACAGCCACGGATGTCCTGTGTGTGCTGACGGACAGCCACAGACGTCCTGTGTGTGCTGGCGGACACTCACGGACGTCCTGTGTGTACTGAACAGACAGCCCACGTGGGCCAAAATCACCCAAACTGTCGACGGGAAGGGCTAGCGTGCTGAGTCCAAGGACCAACGTGCTGATATGTGTACTGGTGGACAGCCACAGACGTCCTGTGTATGCTGACGGACACACACGGACAGCCACGGACGTCCTGTGTGTGCTGGCGGACACCCACGGACGTCCTGTGTGTACTGAACAGACGACCCACGTGGGCCTAAATCACCCAAACAGTCCACGGGAAGCGCCAGCGTGCTGAGTCCAAAGACCAACGTGCCAATATGTGAACTTATGGACAGCCACGAACGTCCTGTGTGGGGTGACGAATACAGACGGACACACACGAACAGACACGGACAGCCACGGACGTCCTGTGTGTGCTGGCGGACACCCACAGACGTCCTGTGTGTATTGAGCAGACAGCCCACGTGGGCCAAAATCACCCGAACAGTCCACGGGAAGGGTCAGCGTGCTGAGTCCAAGGACCAACGTGCTGATATTAGTACTGATGGACAGCCACGGACGTCCTGTGTGTGTTGACGGACACCCACGGACAGCCACAGACGTCCTGTGTGTGCTGACGGACACCCACGGACGTGCTGTATGTGCTGTACAGACAGCCCATGCGGGCCAAAATCACCCGAACAGTATACGGGAAGGGCCAGCGTGCTGAGTCCAAGGACCAACGTGCTGATATTTGTACAGATGGATAGCCACGGACGTCTTGTGTGTGCTGACGAACACAGACGGACAGACACGGACAGCCATAGACGTCCTGTGTGTGCTGGCTGACACCCACGGACGTCCTGTGTGTACTGAACAGACAGCCCACGTGGGCCAAAATTACCCGAACAGTCCACGGGAAGGGCCAGCGTGTTGAGTCCAAGGACCAATGTGCTGTATGTGTACTGATGGACAGCCACGGACGTCCTGCGTGTGCTGACGAATACAGACGGACACACACAGACAGCCACGGATGTCCTGTGTGTGCTGGCGGACACCCACGGACGTCCTGTGTGTACTGAACTGACAGCCCACGTGGGCCAAAATCACCCGAACAGTCCACGGGAAGGGCCAGCATGTTGAGTCCAAGGACCAATGTGCTGTATGTGTACTGATGGACAGCCACGGATGTCCTGCGTGTGCTGACGGATACAGATGGACACACACAGACAGCCACGGATGTCCTGTGTGTGCTGGCGGACACCCACGGACGTCCTGTGTGTACTGAACTGACAGCCCACGTGGGCCAAAATCACCCGAACAGTCCACGGGAAGGATCAGCGTGCTGAGTCCAAGGACCAACGTGCTGATATGGGTGCTGATGGACAGCCACGAACGTCATGTGTGTGCTGACGGATACACACGGACAGCCACAGATGTCCTGTATGTGCTGACGGACAGCCACAGACGTCCTGTGTGTGCTGACGGACACACACGGACGTCTTGTGTGTGCTGACGGACACACAGACGTCCTGTGTGTACTGAAAAGACAGCCCACGTGGGCCAAAATCACCCGAACAGTCCACAGGTTGGTCCAGCGTGCTGAGTCCAAAGACCAGCGTGCTGATATATGTACTGATGGACAGCCATGGACGTCCTGTTTGTGCTGACGGACACACACGGACAGCCACAGACGACCTGTGTGTGCTGGCGGACACACACGGAAGTCCTTTCTGTGCTGATGGACACCCACATACGTCCTGTGTGTGCTGACGGACACAAATGGACACACACAGACACACAGGGACAGCCACGGACGTCCTGTGTGTGCTGACGGACAGCCACGGACAGCCACAGACGTCATGTGTGTGCTGACAGACACCCACGGACGTCCGGTGTGTACTGAACAGACAGCGCACGTGGGCCAAAATCACCCAAACAGTCCACGGGAAGGGCAAGTGATATACCATGATTTTCACCCGTTTTTATACATGGTATATAAAGGTTTTAAGATGTATTAATCATGTTTAGAGTCTTTTCAAAGCAAATACAGGTTTATTCACTTGATGAAAGGAAATGATACTTTTGGGACTTTTTGGAATGCTTTTACGCAAGGAAAATCGATCGACGCTTGAAGAGCAACATCGGTCGATCATAATCACTTACCATCGATCGACATACATATATGTGCATCGATCGATACCCAGTCTCACAGATGAAATCGCAAATTAAAAGTTTTCATTTCCCAGAAGATCTATTATTTACAACTTAAGAGCCGCTTGTTAGGCTATATGTACTAGGGTTTTGTATCATTTCTAGGCAGACACTTGCAAAGACCTAGTTTTGGAGAAGGAGCATTTTGGCTACCATTAGGAAAGCTTAGGATTGGAGAGATAGATCTGATACTGCAAAACAGAGAAGATCTTGAACTCCTTTATTTCTATTACTCTATCTATTTGTGTTCTATGTTTCATTTGAGTTTATTTCGCACCATCATGACTTTGTCTCTCATGAATAAGTTTGAGTAAACCAATTGTTAGATTTAGGTTTCTCACCATGGTTGAAATTATGTACTGCTAATATGACTATTAAAAAGGTGTTTTGATTGTTCTTTTATTGCTTAAGAACTTAATGCTAAAATTAAGATTGATCACCTTCATTTTAGATCTTAGGATTAATTGAGTCCAACTAACTGTTTCCCCTCAATACCTGAACCCATGGCCGTTCCCTTGGCCCTTTGCTCATGCTGGTCACCATCACGGTTAGCGTTCGAGGATTCTACTTCCTCATCACTTTCCTGATGTTGCTGACCTTCTGGTTGTGTTCCCGTAAGATTGGCCTGGTCAGTCGGTAACACATCCCCGGTGTTAGTCGCAGACGGCTCGGTTGGTAACCTGGACAAATTAGCTCCGTCCGCGGCCGCTTGACTTGACTGACCGGCTGTTTTCTTATTCCTTCGGGTCTTTCCCGGTTTGCTTTTCCCAGCCTAAGGATTCAGACATTGTTAGTACAACATATACATAACATAACCGAGACAATTAATCCCTAGACCTAACTATCAAACCTCAGTGTGAGACTGAATCAGCTGGCTGCGTGTGTGTGGACTACATAACCGAAATATCCTTGAATCAACCTGGATCTGATACCAACTTGTAACACCCGAATTCGGCCTCTCGACGAAACTGGACCCGTTTGCTATATAATCAATCCTTTGCTTGTTTGATTCATTTTAAGTTTTTCATTTACTAAGTCATGTTCGGATATGAGGTTCTAAAACAATTGAACAGATAGCACAGCGGAATATAAATGTGTATAAAATGTACTACTTAGAAACATTAGATCCGATACACAACTTCTTAACCATTTCATAGACAATCACTAGTTCATCCCTAGCATCATCTAACCACACGTTACACAGCCTTTCACTGACCGAGCCTTCACGGCTCCTTGGCTTGACGAGAACCATCCATAGTTCCTGAAACCACAACCAGATAAGCATTAATCATAACCGATAATAGAACTGGTCGATTCTACAATGCTTGGCTTGGTTCCTAACACATAGATAAACCTCGGACAATGTACTTATAAAAAGATATGAACCTGCCTACCGAATCTTAAGTCATTCAACCAACCACCCCTTGACATAGAATTATATAGACAGTCCAGAATAGATAAACAGAACACACGAACAGTCCGGATCGTCCCGAAGACCAATCCGTCCATCTAGATAGAATCTAGGTGCGACCGGCCTAGATGAAGTCCGGCTCAATGGCCCAACGGACTTCTTTACCTGATCCAGCCTTGGGCCTGGATCCAACGGCCGAGAAAGCCTCACGCCCAATCAGGTTAGGCCAAACGACGGACAAGACATGGTCTGATCCCTAAGGAACGGACACGACCTGTCTCAACAGGCACCGTTGGGAACATGCACCCCTTCGGTCCTTGGTACCTCTTGGTCCTCGTACCTCTTAGCGTCCGTAACCCTTGGTTACTTACACCCTTTGGCAACACACAACCTTTGGAACTCGTGACCTTTGGTAACTCACAACCCTTGGTAACTCGTTACCTTGGCCACTCGTGCCTCTTGGGACATGACCAACCGTCTAGTCTATGGTGCGATTCGAACCGACCGTCTAACTGACCAGCGTCTAGGTTAGCGGTTTGGTTATGACCGGCCCAGTCTAGGGACGTGTCCCTTGGACTGAACCAACACAACCCTTCGTGTATAATCAGAAAGAAGAGAAAGGGCCGGATAGAAACAAGAAGAGGAGAAGCGGTTAGGTCTAACAGACCGACCAGAGCCGCGGTGCAATCTCAAGGACCGTCAGTTCGGTCTAATGGGGCCATAGCCCACCACGTACCTTCTGAACCGTTTCAGGGTTCTCCATGCTCTTCTCCTGCTCTCGGTCTCCCATACTTGATCGGAGGTTGCTTCACAAACGATCAGATAGCTGGAAACCTAAAAACCACACAAACGGCCTTGCTTTGGCCGGAAACTCTCTCTCTCTTTCTTTCTCTCTCTCTACGATTTCTCTGATTATTTTTATTATGGATTGGATGAATGAAATCGACAGAGAGGACCCCATATTTATAGAAAACGAGGGGGTAAGTGTTGCCAAGGGTTACACCCTCTCGGCCGCATGTGTCCCTTCGCCAATACGGCATGGGTTTGGGTCGAACAGAGGCCCAAGGCCTTACCCAATCCCTCTGAAGTTAGCCCACGGCCTTGTCCCAAGCCCCAATGGTCCATGGCCTCTTGGCCGGACCCCCATGGCCCACCACCGGCCCAGACTCGGACCATCGGACCGAAACCCAAACAGTCCGTCCAGCTGAGATGAGCTGACTCCCAGCTGCCTCAGCTGAGTGAGCGAGTAGTTCAGCTAGTGGAGCTGACTTAGTAGTGGCCGAGCTGGAGTGAGCTTAACCTAACTCCGTTGAGCTGGTCGAGCTACTTGTTCCATCCGTCCAGCTACCGTCTTACTCGTCCTAGCTGACTCTTGACTTGTATAAGGTTAAGTCTAAGTTTCCTTACGTCCTTAACCTTCTTATCTGGCCATGGAACGCTTGTCTTGATGTCCTAAGCCTGACTAGTACGTTTCCTCGAACCATGGCCGTCCCAATGATCCTATTCAGAATCCGGGATGTTACAAGTCTCCCCCACTAGCAATGAATTCGTCCTCGAATCCGAGTCATGTGTTTCACCCAACACAAACTGGTCAAACCATTTTGAAAACTTGGCCTCCGTCTCCCAAGTGGTCTCTTCTCGACCATTACAATCCAAAATGACCTTGACCATCTGGATTGTTTTCTTTCTCATTGCTTTTTCCATCCTATCTACGATCCGAACCGGCCTTGTTTCCAAAGTTAGGTTCGTACCTAGATCAGATGGTATTTCTGGTATTAAGACGTCCTGATCCGTCAAGAACTTCCGGAGTTGGGAGACATGGAATACGTCATGGAAGGCTTCCATCTCGGATGGTAAGTCCAACTTATATGCCACACTACCCACTCGTTCTATGACTCTGAATGGACCTTGGTATCTTGGATCTAATTTCCTTCTACAAGAAATCCGCACTCTACCTTTAATGGTAATCATTTTGAGATAGACCATATCACCCACTGCAATCTCCAGTTCTTTCCTTCATTTGTCAGCGCAATGTTTTTGTCTGTCCTGTGCGGCCCTCATCTTGTCCCGCACGGACTTGATCTTCTCCGTGGTTTCCTCCACGATTTCGGGGCCTATCATGCTGCGCTCCCCCACTTGGGTGCAGCATAACGGTGTCCTGCATGGTCGTCCATACAGAGCTTCGTATGGCGACATGCCTATACTGGAGTGGAAGCTGTTATTGTAGGCGAACTCCACTAACGGAAAATGCCGTTCCCAGGAATCACCCCAATCGAGAACACATGCTCGAAGCATATCCTCCTGCGTCCATATAGTTCTTTTCGACTGCCCATCCGTTTGGGGATGATAAGCCGTACTCATGTTCACTCTTGTTCCTAAAGCTTTCTGAAAAGCTTGCCAAAAGTGAGAAGTGAACCTCGAATCTCTATCCGAAACTATACTTGAGGGTACTCCATGTAGCCTCACAATCTCGTCAATGTACTTACTCACATTCCGGTCAACTCCATCAGTCTTTTTGATGGCCAGGAAGTGGGCAGACTTGGTCAGTCGATCAACTATTACCCAGACAGCATCATTCCTATTCCTAGTCGTGGGAAATCCTGTCACAAAATCCATCGTGATGTGATCCCACTTCCATTCCGGAATAGGTAGGCTCTAAAGCAGTCCACTCGGAACTTGTTGTTCGGCCTTGACGAGTTGACACGTAGGACACTTGCAACCCATTCGACCACATCAACCTTCATGCGTATCCAATGATAGTATTGTCTGAGATTATGATACATCTTGGTCACTCCAGGATGGATCGAGAATCTAGACTTGTGAGCTTCCCTAAGGATCTCGTCCTTTAAACTCCTATCATTGGGTATGCTGATCCGACCATGAACTAAGATCATACCGTCCTTGGCGATTTGATACTCAGTCAGGTCGTTCCGAGCAACCGTCTTCAGGTTCTCGTCCTGATCTTGGGCCGCTCGGATCTGGGTAAGCAGGTCGGCTCTATTCGCCGCCTCTAAACCCTGTGGTCTGTCCGTTCTGTTCAAAGCATTTAAACGAACGAAGCGTTCCACCTCATCCGGGTCGTCCGTTCCGCTTCCGACCACGACGTCTTCTCGCTTCCGGCTCAAGGCGTCGGCCACAAGGTTAGCCTTGCCTGGATAGTAAGTGATGTCTAGGTTGTAGTCGGCCACGAACTCCATCCACCTCCTCTGCCTTAAGTTTAACTCAGGCTGGGTGAATATATACTTCAGACTTTTATGGTCCGTAAGTATCTGGACTTTGGCCCCCATATAAATATGATCGCCAAAACTTTAAGGCGAATACTACCGCAGCCATTTCAAGATCATGGGTGGGGTAGTTTCCCTCATGTTTCTTCAGCTGCCTTGACGCGTAGGCAATGACCTTCCCATGTTGAGTCAACACGCAACCGAGTCCAGTGATGGACGCATCCGTGTAGACTTCATAAGGTTGGTGTGCCTTCGAAAGAACCAGGACGGGCGCGCTAGTCAGCATATCCTTAAGTGTGGAGAAACATCTCGTACACTCATCAGACCATGTGAACTTAACGTCCTTCCCAGTCAACCGTGTCATAGGTTGAGCCAAGCTTGCAAATCCCTGCACAAACTTTCTATAGTAACCTGCCAGCCCTAGGAAGCTTCTAACTTCCGTGGCACTGCGTGGTCGGGGCCAATCCTTGATTGCCCTGATCTTCTTTGGATCCACTGTGACGCCCTGGTCAGAAACAATATGACCGAGGAACCCAATACTCTTTTGCCAAACACTGCACTTGCTGAGTTTAGCAAAAAGTTTGTGCTCTCGTAATCGTTCCAGCACGGCTCTCAAATGTTTCAGATGAGATTCCTCGTCCTTGGAGTAGATCAGGATATCATCAATGAAGATGATCACTGATTCATCCAAGAAGTCCTGGAACACGCTGTTCATCATTTTCATGAATGCAGCAGGTGCATTGGTCAGACCGAATGGCATCACTACGAACTCGTAATGGTCGTACCTGGTCCTGAATGCTGTCTTCCTAATGTCGTTTGGCTCTATAGGAATCTGATGATATCCCGAGGCCAAATCGATTTTAGAAAACCACTTAGCTCCTTTCAGCTGATCCAACAGCTCGTCTATCCTGGGTAACGGGTATTTGTTCTTCCCAGTTACCCTGTTCAACCCTCAATAGTCGATGCACAGACGCATGCTACCATCCTTCTTTTTCACAAAGAGGACTGGTGCACCCCAAGGGGAGCTACTTGTCCGTATGAACCCCTTGTCAAGCAATTCTTCCAATGGCTTCTTTAGCTCGGCCATCTCGGTCGGAGCCATTCGATACGGACTCTTGGACAGCGGATGTAATAACCCTCATGAGCAGATATAATTTTTGTCGAGAAAACTCTTTAAGATCAGTTTGAAGATTGATCTATCAGAATTTAAATAAAAATCGACCCGATAAATTAATGTCTCGACGGGACTGTCTTGTGGTCGAAAGACCTTCCTTGATAGTTTGGTCGAGTCTTATATATATTTTGGTCGAATTTTTATTAAGCTGAACGAGATTTTCCAAGAGCCAAAGGACAAGGAATATTTGGTCGAAATATTATTCAGAATTATCAACCAGCTTCCTTAATAATCTTGACCCGTCTAATGCCATAACCTCCTAAGCCAGCATGCTTGTTTACTTATCAAGTCACATGTCATGCACCTTCCTGCTTGCTTGCTTATGTAGTAATGGGCACATGCAAGTCACAAGCTGCTTGCTGTGCTTGCTCATTAATTCAGTCACATGATTGTCACCAGCTGCTTGCAGCTTTCTTCTTGGAGGGAAAGGACAGCAGCTTGTTGTTTGGAAGTGCTGAAGTTGCTCTCCACATGTCCTTTCTCAGCCTTGCTTCGTGCTGAGTGAAACACTCACCTGAAGCAACTTCTTATGTTATAAAACACCACCTTCTCTCTTCTGGTCGTCCATAACCACAAGAAAATCAGAGAGAAACTTTCAGAAAAATCAGAGAGAGAGAAGAGAGAATATGAAAGAAAACCATAAGAAAAATTCAGAGAAAATTCTGAAGAGAGATCTGAGAATGGACGACCCTTCCTAACCCTCTTGTGCCTTGAATCAGTGACTGGGGTGTGTGGAAAAAATAGATTGTCTAGAAGATTCATGAGATCACTTCACAGCTTAGTAATCAAGTATTAAACCAGTAAGATTTTAAGTCAGTTTGATCAGATCAGTTTTAAGGAAGCTTCATGTCTGAATTAAGGCCTAAGGTTCTGTTCTTATCTAAACCTACTAGTGGACACCAGTTTATGCCTGCCTCAGGTCAGTGTGAGTGTTGAGATTGAAGGAGAGGATAAGTTGGTGGTCACTGATCAGTTTAGTATAGCCGGTAA
>NW_022610942.1:0-21401 GCF_000309985.2 Brassica rapa
TGAGATCATGAAATGGAGTGATGAGTAATGAATGGGAGGAAAGGGCATGAAGTAGTGAAGCATTAGGAAGAAAGGGATTGAGGAGGCTGAGTCCGTACAATCCGTACACTCCGTACATGAGGAGTGGCCGTACAAGTCTTGGGTAACACTCTTCACTATTCAGGATGGTTACTTGTGAAAAGGGTGATGGTAACTATGAAGAGTTACCAGCACTTGATCAGACCGTTGAGGGAAGGATAAGGCCGCGGCTTGACAGGCTGTATGCAGCTGGAAAGGGAAAGCAACCTTATCCATTCATCCCACACATGTGAGTCTCCATTGGCTTAGTTTGAATTAGGCGCTATCTTATCCTTGACTCCACATGCTTTGCTTACTTTACCTTTGAGGAAACCTTGTATCCTCTCCTATATATTTGTAATCTCTTCATTAATGATAATTATACAGTTCTTGACACAAAAACACTCTCTTAGACTCAAAGACTCTCAATCATGATTCTACACTAAACTCTTAGCTAAACTCGTTCTAAATCACCTCTAAACTTCTCTAATCCCTTTCTTTTCTTATATCAAACTCAGATTCTCTAAAGTTCATATGGTATCAGAGCCAGGTTCATCATAATCTGGGTTTGATTACTAAGAACACTTGAGTTGCATTTCTTTCATCCGAGTGGGTCTGAAATGGAAAGCAACAAAGCTGTGGTTCCGGTTACTCTCAAGGGGGGTAACTATCTTTTGTGGTCTCGTTTGGTGAAGACCGCAGTGGGGAGTAAGGGTTTATGGGGACACATCACACAGAGTGAAGCCCCAAAGCTCATTACTTATGAAGGCGACAAGGAGGTTGTCGAGTGCGATGAGGAGAAGTGGGAGCAGGATGATCAGCTGGTGATGTCCATACTCCAACGGTCTCTTGAAGTGTCTATCCTGGAGGCATACAGCTACTGTGAGACAGCAAAGGATCTTTGGGACACGCTAAAGAAGGTTTATGGTAACATCTCAAACTTGAGCCGTGTGTTTGAAGTGAAACGTGCTATCAACAGCTTGACACAGGAGGACATGGAGTTCACTAAGCATCTTGGGAGGTTCAGAGCCTTGTGGTCCGAACTGGAGATGCTGAGGCCAGGCACAACCAACCTAGATGAGCTGGCTGAGAGACGCGAGCAGGATAAGGTGTTTGGGTTGCTGCTCACGTTGAATCCAAGCTACAACAGCCTCATCAAACACATTCTGAGGTCCGGAAAGTTACCTGATCTTGAGGACGTGTGTGCGCAAGTTCAGAAGGAGGAAGGGTCTATTGGTCTCTTTGGAGGGAAAGGGGAGATCACTCTTGCAAACCAAGCTGAGGTTCCACAAGCAAACCGTGCAAGCTCTAACCAGTATGATGCAAAGAAGTTCACGGGAAATTGTGATCATTGCAAGAGACAAGGTCACAAGAAGAACCAGTGCTGGATCTTGCACCCTCATCTGAAGCCGGCCAAGTTCTCAAGAGAGAAAGATGGGAGAGCCAATGTCTCGTATGCTGGAAGTGAGCCGGGGAGTTCAAGTGTTGCTGGGAGCTCAGGCCAAGCTGGAGAGGGCGGGACACGTGAGCCTGGAGATAGCAAGGCCCTGGTGACTTACACAGCTCAACCAAGCCTTCAGAACAACCGTGAGAACGAGTACCTGAGGAGATCAGACCTTGACTCCCTCATCAAAATGCTAAAGGAGAATGGTAACACACTTGGTACTCTTGGTTACTCTTTTGGTGCATCATATGAACCGTATAGTATTGCTAGAGAACCTGATCACTCAAGCATTGCTTATAAACCTACTAGCATACTAGGACAGTCTCATATTGCACACAATCTGTTTAAACCATTGGTAGTTGATTCAGGAGCATCTCATCACATGATTAGTGATACTAGTTTGATTAGAGACATTGAACCTACAAATGGACATGTCATGATTGCAAATGGAGATAAAATCCCAATTAGAGGAATTGGCAAGCTAAAATTGTTTGATAAAGAATCTAAAGCATTTTACATGCCTGACTTCACATCAAATCTATTATCTGTAAAGAAATGCACTACAGATCTTAATTGCAATGTTATATTCAGTCCTAATGATGTGAAGTTTCAGGATATTGAGAGCAGCCAATTGATTGGAAAAGGAGTTACCAAGGGAGATTTATATTTACTTGAAGAACTAGCTCCTGTTTCTGATTACTTGTTCTCATTTACTTCTGCTTCTATGATGAATAAAAATGCATTGTGGCATGCTAGACTAGGTCATCCCCATGTTAGGGCTTTAAACTTGATGTTACCAGGTGTGGTATTTGAAAATAAGGATTGTGAAGCTTGCATCTTAGGCAAGCATTGTAAAACTTTGTTTCCCATTTCATCTACTGTTTATGACAAGTGCTTTGATTTAATTCACTCTGATGTTTGGACTGCTCCTTGCTTGTCTAGGGATAGTTTTAAATACTTTGTCACATTCATAGATGAAAAATCGAAATACACCTGGATAACACTTATTCAAACCAAAGATAGGGTGCTTGAAGCTTTTAAAAATTTTCAAAACTATGTGACTAACCATTACAATGCCAAGATTAAAATTTTGAGATCAGATAATGGTGGGGAATACACTGGTCAAGCCTTCAAGCAACATCTAGCTCAACATGGGATACTACACCAAACGAGTTGTCCTTATACTCCTCAGCAAAATGGAGTGGCTGAGAGAAAGAATAGGCATCTCATGGAGGTGGCAAGGTCAATGATGTTTCAAGCAAATGTCCCTAAGAGGTTTTGGAGTGATGCTGTGGCTACATCCTGTTATCTAATCAACCGGATCCCAACTAAGATTCTACATGATCAGTCCCCTTTTGAAGCCTTGAACAGGTACAAGCCATCTTGGAGCATATGCGAATCTTTGGATGTCTATGCTTTGTTCTGAGGCCAAAAGAGTTGAGAAACAAGCTTGAAGCAACCAGCACAAGAGCTATGTTTGTTGGCTACTCTACTACTCAAAAGGGTTACAAGTGCTATGATCCTACTACTAGAAGGGTTCTAGTCTCTAGAGATGTGAAGTTCATTGAAGCTAAGGGGTTCTATGAGGAAAAGAATCAAGATGAGTTGCTAGAATTGACAAGAGAGTCAGATAGAGCGGCCAGCCTTAGAAGCATTCTAGAGGGCCTTGGGATACATACTACCCAGGATCCGAAGGAAAGACGCAGCACAACAAACACACAACCTACCGAGGCATCAAACTTAGATCATGGGGGGGAAACAACACCTGAACCGGCTGAAGTACATGTTGAAAGCCACGATCAAGAAGGCTCAGGTGATCATGATCAAAGTATGATACATGAAGATAGGGAGGTACCGAGCCAAGATCAAGAGGATCAAGAGGAGGAAACTAATGCAACTACAACTGAACCTGAACCAGAGCCGGCCGTGCAGCCATTGAGAAGAAGCACCAGAGTGAGAAAGGATAGTTCCAACTGGGTAAACACGAGAGTGTACTACAATGCCCAGGCTGTGGAACATCCCTCTCAAGCTGTGTGTTCCTTTGCTCATTATCCAGAAGAACATTGTGCCTTTATGGTAAGCTTAGATGAGAGCCATGTACCGAAGTCATATGAGGAAGCCATGAAGGACAAGGAATGGAGGGAATCAGTAGGAGCTGAATCCAATGCAATGATCAAGAATGACACTTGGTATGAGAGTGAGTTACCTAAAGGGAAGAGAGCAGTGTCTAGTAGATGGATCTTCACAATCAAGTACCTAGCAAATGGACAGATTGATAGAAAGAAGACTCGGTTGGTTGCAAGAGGATTTACTCAAACATATGGAGAGGATTATATAGACACATTTGCACCAGTTGCTAAACTACATACCATCAGGATTGTCCTATCACTTGCGGTAAACCTTGAGTGGGGTTTGTGGCAAATGGATGTAAAGAATGCATTCCTACAAGGGGAACTAGAAGATGAAGTGTATATGTTACCTCCTCCTGGTCTAGAGCACTTGGTGAAGAAAGGGAATGTTCTCAGACTAAAGAAAGCTATCTATGGTCTGAAACAATCACCAAGGGCATGGTACCACAAGTTGAGCACAACTCTGAATGGAAGAGGCTTTAGGAAGTCAGAGCTTGATCATACTCTCTTCACACTCAACACACCTTCAGGTATTGTCGTTCTACTTGTATATGTAGATGACATCATTATAACAGGTAGTGATAAAGAAGAGATACAAGCTACCAAAGACTTTCTTAAATCTGTTTTTGAGATTAAAGACTTGGGAGAGATGAAATACTTCCTTGGAATTGAGATATGTAGATCCAAGGAAGGGTTGTTTCTATCCCAAAGAAAGTATACACTTGATCTGTTGAAAGATGCAGGTAAGCTTGATGGAAAGACGGCCAAGACTCCCTTGGAAGATGGATACAAGGTTCCACGTGAGGGGGAGATTGAAGACAGTCCACCATTCAAGGATGCAAAGCTTTATAGGAAGCTAGTGGGTAAGCTTATATACCTAACCATCACACGTCCTGATATTTGTTTTGCTGTGAACCAGGTAAGCCAGCATATGCAAGTTCCAAAAGAACATCATTGGGGAATGGTGAACCGGATCTTGATGTATCTCAATGGCTCAGCGGATCAAGGAGTGTGGATGGGGTGTAATGGGAGTACTGAAGTTGTGGGCTACTGTGATGCGGATTGGGCAGGAGATAGAGCAGATAGAAGGTCCACAACTGGCTACTGCACATTCATTGGAGGGAACTTGGTAACTTGGAAGAGTAAGAAGCAGAAGGTGGTCTCATGCTCAAGTGCTGAAGCTGAATACCGAGCCATGCTGAAGCTGACTAATGAGCTTGTGTGGATCAAAGGGATACTGAAGCACTTGGAGATTACTCAATCCACTCCAATGACAATGCATTGCGACAACCAGGCTGCTATACACATTGCCACCAACTCAGTCTTCCATGAGAGAACCAAGCACATTGAGGTAGATTGTCACAAGGTGAGGCAGATGATACTTCTTGGAGTCATCTTACCATGTTACACAAGAAGTGAAGATCAGCTAGCAGATGTGTTCACAAAGGCAGCAAGGCAGAAGACAATTGAGTCCATTCATAGCCGGCTAGGACTCATTGATCTCACGAGAAGGAGCTAAGCCCCTTAGCTATGAGGTCTTTACTCTTTTTCCCTTATCAAAGTTTTGTCCCAATGGGTTTTCTTTGGTAAGGTTTTTAATGAGGAAGATCTCATGGCTATCCAAGCTTAGACTTTCACAAAGCTAAGCTTGAGGGGGAGTGTTGAGATGAGATCATTTTGAGATGAGATCATGAAATGGAGTGATGAGTAATGAATGGGAGGAAAGGGCATGAAGTAGTGAAGCATTAGGAAGAAAGGGATTGAGGAGGCTGAGTCCGTACAATCCGTACACTCCGTACATGAGGAGTGGCCGTACAAGTCTTGGGTAACACTCTTCACTATTCAGGATGGTTACTTGTGAAAAGGGTGATGGTAACTATGAAGAGTTACCAGCACTTGATCAGACCGTTGAGGGAAGGATAAGGCCGCGGCTTGACAGGCTGTATGCAGCTGGAAAGGGAAAGCAACCTTATCCATTCATCCCACACATGTGGAGTCTCCCATTGGCTTAGTTTGAATTAGGCGCCTATCTTATCCTTGACTCCACATGCTTTGCTTACTTTACCTTTGAGGAAAACCCTTGTATCCTCTCCTATATATTTGTAATCTCTTCATTAATGATAATTATACAGTTCTTGACACAAAAACACTCTCTTAGACTCAAAGACTCTCAATCATGATTCTACACTAAACTCTTAGCTAAACTCGTTCTAAATCACCTCTAAACTTCTCTAATCCCTTTCTTTTCTTATATCAAACTCAGATTCTCTAAAGTTCATAAGTAGCACAGCTTCTTCGTCCTTCCAATCAAACCAGGATGAATCACTTTGTGAGAAGCTTGATTTGGATACATAAAATGGTGGAGAATCATCAGGAAGTTGAATAAATCTCATAGGAGTTGGGATGAAGAAGTTATCCCACTTTCAAATCAGGTGATTCTTGTTTCCCAGTTTGGGAATAGCACAGCTTCTTCGTCCTTCCAATCAAACCAGGATGAATCACTTTGTGAGAAGCTTGATTTGGATACATAAAGTGGTGGAGAATCATCAGGAAGTTGAATAAATCTCATAGGAGTTGGGATGAAGAAGTTATCCCACTTTCAAATCAGGTGATTCCAGTTTCCCAGTTTGGGAATAGCACAGCTTCTTCGTCCTTCCAATCAAACCAGGATGAATCACTTTGTGAGAAGCTTGATTTGGATACATAAAGTGGTGGAGAATCATCAGGAAGTTGAATAAATCTCATAGGAGTTGGGATGAAGAAGTTATCCCACTTTCAAATCAGGTGATTCCAGTTTCCCAGTTTGGGAATAGCACAGCTTCTTCGTCCTTCCAATCAAACCAGGATGAATCACTTTGTGAGAAGCTTGATTTGGATACATAAAGTGGTGGAGAATCACCAGGAAGTTGAATAAATCTCATAGGAGTTGGGATGAAGAAGTTATCCCACTTTCAAATCAGGTGATTCCAGTTTCCCAGTTTGGGAATAGCACAGCTTCTTCGTCGTTCCAATCAAACCAGGATGAATCACTTTGTGAGAAGCTTGATTTGGATACATAAAGTGGTGGAGAATCATCAGGAAGTTGAATAAATCTCATAGGAGTTGGGATGAAGAAGTTATCCCACTTTCAAATCAGGTGATTCCAGTTTCCCAGTTTGGGAATAGCACAGCTTCTTCGTCCTTCCAATCAAACCAGGATGAATCACTTTGTGAGAAGCTTGATTTGGATACATAAAGTGGTGGAGAATCATCAGGAAGTTGAATAAATCTCATAGGAGTTGGGATGAAGAAGTTATCCCACTTTCAAATCAGGTGATTCCAGTTTCCCAGTTTGGGAATAGCACAGCTTCTTCGTCCTTCCAATCAAACCAGGATGAATCACTTTGTGAGAAGCTTGATTTGGATACATAAAGTGGTGGAGAATCATCAGGAAGTTGAATAAATCTCATAGGAGTTGGGATGAAGAAGTTATCCCACTTTCAAATCAGGTGATTCCAGTTTCCCAGTTTGGGAATAGCACAGCTTCTTCGTCCTTCCAATCAAACCAGGATGAATCACTTTGTGAGAAGCTTGATTTGGATACATAAAGTGGTGGAGAATCATCAGGAAGTTGAATAAATCTCATAGGAGTTGGGATGAAGAAGTTATCCCACTTTCAAATCAGGTGATTCCAGTTTCCCAGTTTGGGAATAGCACAGCTTCTTCGTCCTTCCAATCAAACCAGGATGAATCACTTTGTGAGAAGCTTGATTTGGATACATAAAGTGGTGGAGAATCATCAGGAAGTTGAATAAATCTCATAGGAGTTGGGATGAAGAAGTTATCCCACTTTCAAATCAGGTGATTCCAGTTTCCCAGTTTGGGAATAGCACAGCTTCTTCGTCCTTCCAATCAAACCAGGATGAATCACTTTGTGAGAAGCTTGATTTGGATACATAAAGTGGTGGAGAATCATCAGGAAGTTGAATAAATCTCATAGGAGTTGGGATGAAGAAGTTATCCCACTTTCAAATCAGGTGATTCCAGTTTCCCAGTTTGGGAATAGCACAGCTTCTTCGTCCTTCCAATCAAACCAGGATGAATCACTTTGTGAGAAGCTTGATTTGGATACATAAAGTGGTGGAGAATCACCAGGAAGTTGAATAAATCTCATAGGAGTTGGGATGAAGAAGTTATCCCACTTTCAAATCAGGTGATTCCAGTTTCCCAGTTTGGGAATAGCACAGCTTCTTCGTCCTTCCAATCAAACCAGGATGAATCTCTTTGTGAGAAGCTTGATTTGGATACATAAAGTGGTGGAGAATCATCAGGAAGTTGAATAAATCTCATAGGAGTTGGGATGAAGAAGTTATCCCACTTTCAAATCAGGTGATTCCAGTTTCCCAGTTTGGGAATAGCACAGCTTCTTCGTCCTTCCAATCAAACCAGGATGAATCACTTTGTGAGAAGCTTGATTTGGATACATAAAGTGGTGGAGAATCACCAGGAAGTTGAATAAATCTCATAGGAGTTGGGATGAAGAAGTTATCTTTCAAATCAGGTGATTCCAGTTTCCCAGTTTGGGAATAGCACAGCTTCTTCGTCCTTCCAATCAAACCAGGATGAATCACTTTGTGAGAAGCTTGATTTGGATACATAAAGTGGTGGAGAATCATCAGGAAGTTGAATAAATCTCATAGGAGTTGGGATGAAGAAGTTATCCCACTTTCAAATCAGGTGATTCCAGTTTCCCAGTTTGGGAATAGCACAGCTTCTTCGTCCTTCCAATCAAACCAGGATGAATCACTTTGTGAGAAGCTTGATTTGGATACATAAAGTGGTGGAGAATCATCAGGAAGTTGAATAAATCTCATAGGAGTTGGGATGAAGAAGTTATCCCACTTTCAAATCAGGTGATTCCAGTTTCCCAGTTTGGGAATAGCACAGCTTCTTCGTCCTTCCAATCAAACCAGGATGAATCACTTTGTGAGAAGCTTGATTTGGATACATAAAGTGGTGGAGAATCATCAGGAAGTTGAATAAATCTCATAGGAGTTGGGATGAAGAAGTTATCCCACTTTCAAATCAGGTGATTCCAGTTTCCCAGTTTGGGAATAGCACAGCTTCTTCGTCCGTTCCAATCAAACCAGGATGAATCACTTTGTGAGAAGCTTGATTTGGATACATAAAGTGGTGGAGAATCATCAGGAAGTTGAATAAATCTCATAGGAGTTGGGATGAAGAAGTTATCCCACTTTCAAATCAGGTGATTCCAGTTTCCCAGTTTGGGAATAGCACAGCTTCTTCGTCCTTCCAATCAAACCAGGATGAATCACTTTGTGAGAAGCTTGATTTGGATACATAAAGTGGTGGAGAATCACAGGAAGTTGAATAAATCTCATAGGAGTTGGGATGAAGAAGTTATCCCACTTTCAAATCAGGTGATTCCAGTTTCCCAGTTTGGGAATAGCACAGCTTCTTCGTCCTTCCAATCAAACCAGGATGAATCACTTTGTGAGAAGCTTGATTTGGATACATAAAGTGGTGGAGAATCATCAGGAAGTTGAATAAATCTCATAGGAGTTGGGATGAAGAAGTTATCCCACTTTCAAATCAGGTGATTCCAGTTTCCCAGTTTGGGAATAGCACAGCTTCTTCGTCCTTCCAATCAAACCAGGATGAATCACTTTGTGAGAAGCTTGATTTGGATACATAAAGTGGTGGAGAATCATCAGGAAGTTGAATAAATCTCATAGGAGTTGGGATGAAGAAGTTATCCCACTTTCAAATCAGGTGATTCCAGTTTCCCAGTTTGGGAATAGCACAGCTTCTTCGTCCTTCCAATCAAACCAGGATGAATCACTTTGTGAGAAGCTTGATTTGGATACATAAAGTGGTGGAGAATCACCAGGAAGTTGAATAAATCTCATAGGAGTTGGGATGAAGAAGTTATCCCACTTTCAAATCAGGTGATTCCAGTTTCCCAGTTTGGGAATAGCACAGCTTCTTCGTCCTTCCAATCAAACCAGGATGAATCACTTTGTGAGAAGCTTGATTTGGATACATAAAGTGGTGGAGAATCACCAGGAAGTTGAATAAATCTCATAGGAGTTGGGATGAAGAAGTTATCCCACTTTCAAATCAGGTGATTCCAGTTTCCCAGTTTGGGAATAGCACAGCTTCTTCGTCCTTCCAATCAAACCAGGATGAATCACTTTGTGAGAAGCTTGATTTGGATACATAAAGTGGTGGAGAATCATCAGGAAGTTGAATAAATCTCATAGGAGTTGGGATGAAGAAGTTATCCCACTTTCAAATCAGGTGATTCCAGTTTCCCAGTTTGGGAATAGCACAGCTTCTTCGTCCTTCCAATCAAACCAGGATGAATCACTTTGTGAGAAGCTTGATTTGGATACATAAAGTGGTGGAGAATCACCAGGAAGTTGAATAAATCTCATAGGAGTTGGGATGAAGAAGTTATCCCACTTTCAAATCAGGTGATTCCAGTTTCCCAGTTTGGGAATAGCACAGCTTCTTCGTCCTTCCAATCAAACCAGGATGAATCACTTTGTGAGAAGCTTGATTTGGATACATAAAGTGGTGGAGAATCACCAGGAAGTTGAATAAATCTCATAGGAGTTGGGATGAAGAAGTTATCCCACTTTCAAATCAGGTGATTCCAGTTTCCCAGTTTGGGAATAGCACAGCTTCTTCGTCCTTCCAATCAAACCAGGATGAATCACTTTGTGAGAAGCTTGATTTGGATACATAAAGTGGTGGAGAATCATCAGGAAGTTGAATAAATCTCATAGGAGTTGGGATGAAGAAGTTATCCCACTTTCAAATCAGGTGATTCCAGTTTCCCAGTTTGGGAATAGCACAGCTTCTTCGTCCTTCCAATCAAACCAGGATGAATCTCTTTGTGAGAAGCTTGATTTGGATACATAAAGTGGTGGAGAATCACCAGGAAGTTGAATAAATCTCATAGGAGTTGGGATGAAGAAGTTATCCCACTTTCAAATCAGGTGATTCCAGTTTCCCAGTTTGGGAATAGCACAGCTTCTTCGTCCTTCCAATCAAACCAGGATGAATCACTTTGTGAGAAGCTTGATTTGGATACATAAAGTGGTGGAGAATCATCAGGAAGTTGAATAAATCTCATAGGAGTTGGGATGAAGAAGTTATCCCACTTTCAAATCAGGTGATTCCAGTTTCCCAGTTTGGGAATAGCACAGCTTCTTCGTCCTTCCAATCAAACCAGGATGAATCTCTTTGTGAGAAGCTTGATTTGGATACATAAAGTGGTGGAGAATCATCAGGAAGTTGAATAAATCTCATAGGAGTTGGGATGAAGAAGTTATCCCACTTTCAAATCAGGGGATTCCAGTTTCCCAGTTTGGGAATAGCACAGCTTCTTCGTCGTTCCAATCAAACCAGGATGAATCACTTTGTGAGAAGCTTGATTTGGATACATAAAGTGGTGGAGAATCATCAGGAAGTTGAATAAATCTCATAGGAGTTGGGATGAAGAAGTTATCCCACTTTCAAATCAGGTGATTCCAGTTTCCCAGTTTGGGAGTAGCACAGCTTCTTCGTCCTTCCAATCAAACCAGGATGAATCACTTTGTGAGAAGCTTGATTTGGATACATAAAGTGGTGGAGAATCACCAGGAAGTTGAATAAATCTCATAGGAGTTGGGATGAAGAAGTTATCCCACTTTCAAATCAGGTGATTCCAGTTTCCCAGTTTGGGAATAGCACAGCTTCTTCGTCCTTCCAATCAAACCAGGATGAATCACTTTGTGAGAAGCTTGATTTGGATACATAAAGTGGTGGAGAATCATCAGGAAGTTGAATAAATCTCATAGGAGTTGGGATGAAGAAGTTATCCCACTTTCAAATCAGGTGATTCCAGTTTCCCAGTTTGGGAATAGCACAGCTTCTTCGTCCTTCCAATCAAACCAGGATGAATCACTTTGTGAGAAGCTTGATTTGGATACATAAAGTGGTGGAGAATCATCAGGAAGTTGAATAAATCTCATAGGAGTTGGGATGAAGAAGTTATCCCACTTTCAAATCAGGTGATTCCAGTTTCCCAGTTTGGGAATAGCACAGCTTCTTCGTCCTTCCAATCAAACCAGGATGAATCACTTTGTGAGAAGCTTGATTTGGATACATAAAGTGGTGGAGAATCATCAGGAAGTTGAATAAATCTCATAGGAGTTGGGATGAAGAAGTTATCCCACTTTCAAATCAGGTGATTCCAGTTTCCCAGTTTGGGAATAGCACAGCTTCTTCGTCCTTCCAATCAAACCAGGATGAATCACTTTGTGAGAAGCTTGATTTGGATACATAAAGTGGTGGAGAATCATCAGGAAGTTGAATAAATCTCATAGGAGTTGGGATGAAGAAGTTATCCCACTTTCAAATCAGGTGATTCCAGTTTCCCAGTTTGGGAATAGCACAGCTTCTTCGTCCTTCCAATCAAACCAGGATGAATCACTTTGTGAGAAGCTTGATTTGGATACATAAAGTGGTGGAGAATCACCAGGAAGTTGAATAAATCTCATAGGAGTTGGGATGAAGAAGTTATCCCACTTTCAAATCAGGTGATTCCAGTTTCCCAGTTTGGGAATAGCACAGCTTCTTCGTCCTTCCAATCAAACCAGGATGAATCACTTTGTGAGAAGCTTGATTTGGATACATAAAGTGGTGGAGAATCATCAGGAAGTTGAATAAATCTCATAGGAGTTGGGATGAAGAAGTTATCCCACTTTCAAATCAGGTGATTCCAGTTTCCCAGTTTGGGAATAGCACAGCTTCTTCGTCCTTCCAATCAAACCAGGATGAATCACTTTGTGAGAAGCTTGATTTGGATACATAAAGTGGTGGAGAATCATCAGGAAGTTGAATAAATCTCATAGGAGTTGGGATGAAGAAGTTATCCCACTTTCAAATCAGGTGATTCCAGTTTCCCAGTTTGGGAATAGCACAGCTTCTTCGTCCTTCCAATCAAACCAGGATGAATCACTTTGTGAGAAGCTTGATTTGGATACATAAAGTGGTGGAGAATCACCAGGAAGTTGAATAAATCTCATAGGAGTTGGGATGAAGAAGTTATCCCACTTTCAAATCAGGTGATTCCAGTTTCCCAGTTTGGGAATAGCACAGCTTCTTCGTCCTTCCAATCAAACCAGGATGAATCTCTTTGTGAGAAGCTTGATTTGGATACATAAAGTGGTGGAGAATCATCAGGAAGTTGAATAAATCTCATAGGAGTTGGGATGAAGAAGTTATCCCACTTTCAAATCAGGTGATTCCAGTTTCCCAGTTTGGGAATAGCACAGCTTCTTCGTCCTTCCAATCAAACCAGGATGAATCACTTTGTGAGAAGCTTGATTTGGATACATAAAGTGGTGGAGAATCATCAGGAAGTTGAATAAATCTCATAGGAGTTGGGATGAAGAAGTTATCCCACTTTCAAATCAGGTGATTCCAGTTTCCCAGTTTGGGAATAGCACAGCTTCTTCGTCCTTCCAATCAAACCAGGATGAATCACTTTGTGAGAAGCTTGATTTGGATACATAAAGTGGTGGAGAATCACCAGGAAGTTGAATAAATCTCATAGGAGTTGGGATGAAGAAGTTATCCCACTTTCAAATCAGGTGATTCCAGTTTCCCAGTTTGGGAATAGCACAGCTTCTTCGTCCTTCCAATCAAACCAGGATGAATCTCTTTGTGAGAAGCTTGATTTGGATACATAAAGTGGTGGAGAATCACAGGAAGTTGAATAAATCTCATAGGAGTTGGGATGAAGAAGTTATCCCACTTTCAAATCAGGTGATTCCAGTTTCCCAGTTTGGGAATAGCACAGCTTCTTCGTCCTTCCAATCAAACCAGGATGAATCTCTTTGTGAGAAGCTTGATTTGGATACATAAAGTGGTGGAGAATCATCAGGAAGTTGAATAAATCTCATAGGAGTTGGGATGAAGAAGTTATCCCACTTTCAAATCAGGTGATTCCAGTTTCCCAGTTTGGGAATAGCACAGCTTCTTCGTCCTTCCAATCAAACCAGGATGAATCTCTTTGTGAGAAGCTTGATTTGGATACATAAAGTGGTGGAGAATCACCAGGAAGTTGAATAAATCTCATAGGAGTTGGGATGAAGAAGTTATCCCACTTTCAAATCAGGTGATTCCAGTTTCCCAGTTTGGGAATAGCACAGCTTCTTCGTCCTTCCAATCAAACCAGGATGAATCACTTTGTGAGAAGCTTGATTTGGATACATAAAGTGGTGGAGAATCATCAGGAAGTTGAATAAACCTCATAGGAGTTGGGATGAAGAAGTTATCGCACTTTCAAATCAGGTGATTCCAGTTTCCCAGTTTGGGAATAGCACAGCTTCTTCGTCCTTCCAATCAAACCAGGATGAATCACTTTGTGAGAAGCTTGATTTGGATACATAAAGTGGTGGAGAATCATCAGGAAGTTGAATAAATCTTAAGTTATCCCACTTTCAAATCAGGTGATTCTTGTTTCCCAGTTTGGGAATAGCACAGCTTCTTCGTCCTTCCAATCAAACCAGGATGAATCACTTTGTGAAAAGCTTGATTTGGATACATAAAATGGTGGAGAATCATCAGGAAGTTGAATAAACCTCATAGGAGTTGGGATGAAGAAGTTATCCCACTTTCAAATCAGGTGATTCTTGTTTCCCAGTTTGGGAATAGCACAGCTTCTTCGTCCTTCCAATCAAACCAGGATGAATCTCTTTGTGAGAAGCTTGATTTGGATACATAAAGTGGTGGAGAATCATCAGGAAGTTGAATAAATCTCATAGGAGTTGGGATGAAGAAGTTATCCCACTTTCAAATCAGGTGATTCCAGTTTCCCAGTTTGGGAATAGCACAGCTTCTTCGTCCTTCCAATCAAACCAGGATGAATCACTTTGTGAGAAGCTTGATTTGGATACATAAAGTGGTGGAGAATCATCAGGAAGTTGAATAAATCTCATAGGAGTTGGGATGAAGAAGTTATCCCACTTTCAAATCAGGTGATTCCAGTTTCCCAGTTTGGGAATAGCACAGCTTCTTCGTCCTTCCAATCAAACCAGGATGAATCACTTTGTGAGAAGCTTGATTTGGATACATAAAGTGGTGGAGAATCACCAGGAAGTTGAATAAATCTCATAGGAGTTGGGATGAAGAAGTTATCCCACTTTCAAATCAGGTGATTCTAGTTTCCCAGTTTGGGAATAGCACAGCTTCTTCGTCCTTCCAATCAAACCAGGATGAATCACTTTGTGAGAAGCTTGATTTGGATACATAAAGAGAATCACCAGGAAGTTGAATAAATCTCATAGGAGTTGGGATGAAGAAGTTATCCCACTTTCAAATCAGGTGATTCCAGTTTCCCAGTTTGGGAATAGCACAGCTTCTTCGTCCTTCCAATCAAACCAGGATGAATCACTTTGTGAGAAGCTTGATTTGGATACATAAAGTGGTGGAGAATCATCAGGAAGTTGAATAAACCTCATAGGAGTTGGGATGAAGAAGTTATCCCACTTTCAAATCAGGTGATTCCAGTTTCCCAGTTTGGGAATAGCACAGCTTCTTCGTCGTTCCAATTAAACCAGGGTGAATCTCTTTGTAAGAATCTAGATTTGGATACATAAAGTGGTGGAGAAGCACCAGGTAGTTGAATAAATCTCAGGTGATCCCGTTTTCCAGTTTGGGAATAGCACATCTTCTTTGTCCTTCCAATCAAACCAGGATGAATCACTTTGTGAGAAGCTTGATTTGGAAACATAAAGTGGTGGAGAATCTCCAGGAAGTTGAATAAATCTCATAGGAGTTGGGATGAAGAAGTTATCCCACATTCAAATCAGGTGATTCCAGTTTCCCAGTTTGGGAATAGCAAAGCTTCATCGTCGTTCCAATCAAACCTGGATGAATCACTTTGTGAGAAGCTTGATTTGGATACATAAACTGGTGGAGAATCATCAGGAAGTTGAATAAACTCATAGGAGTTGGGATGAAGAAGTTATCCCACTTTCAAATCAGGTGATTCCAGTTTCCCAGTTTGGGAATAGCACAGCTTCTTCGTCCTTCCAATCAAACCAGGATGAATCACTTTGTGAGAAGCTTGATTTGGATACATAAAGTGGTGGAGAATCATCAGGAAGTTGAATAAATCTCATAGGAGTTGGGATGAAGAAGTTATCCCACTTTCAAATCAGGTGATTCCAGTTTCCCAGTTTGGGAATAGCACAGCTTCTTCGTCCTTCCAATCAAACCAGGATGAATCACTTTGTGAGAAGCTTGATTTGGATACATAAAGTGGTGGAGAATCACCAGGAAGTTGAATAAATCTCATAGGAGTTGGGATGAAGAAGTTATCCCACTTTCAAATCAGGTGATTCTAGTTTCCCAGTTTGGGAATAGCACAGCTTCTTCGTCCTTCCAATCAAACCAGGATGAATCTCTTTGTGAGAAGCTTGATTTGGATACATAAAGAGAATCACCAGGAAGTTGAATAAATCTCATAGGAGTTGGGATGAAGAAGTTATCCCACTTTCAAATCAGGTGATTCCAGTTTCCCAGTTTGGAATAGCACAGCTTCTTCGTCCTTCCAATCAAACCAGGATGAATCACTTTGTGAGAAGCTTGATTTGGATACATAAAGTGGTGGAGAATCATCAGGAAGTTGAATAAACCTCATAGGAGTTGGGATGAAGAAGTTATCCCACTTTCAAATCAGGTGATTCCAGTTTCCCAGTTTGGGAATAGCACAGCTTCTTCGTCCTTCCAATCAAACCAGGATGAATCTCTTTGTGAGAAGCTTGATTTGGATACATAAAGTGGTGGAGAATCATCAGGAAGTTGAATAAATCTCATAGGAGTTGGGATGAAGAAGTTATCCCACTTTCAAATCAGGTGATTCCAGTTTCCCAGTTTGGGAATAGCACAGCTTCTTCGTCCTTCCAATCAAACCAGGATGAATCACTTTGTGAGAAGCTTGATTTGGATACATAAAGTGGTGGAGAATCACCAGGAAGTTGAATAAATCTCATAGGAGTTGGGATGAAGAAGTTATCCCACTTTCAAATCAGGTGATTCCAGTTTCCCAGTTTGGGAATAGCACAGCTTCTTCGTCCTTCCAATCAAACCAGGATGAATCACTTTGTGAGAAGCTTGATTTGGATACATAAAGTGGTGGAGAATCATCAGGAAGTTGAATAAATCTCATAGGAGTTGGGATGAAGAATTATCCCACTTTCAAATCAGGTGATTCTAGTTTCCCAGTTTGGGAATAGCACAGCTTCTTCGTCCTTCCAATCAAACCAGGATGAATCACTTTGTGAGAAGCTTGATTTGGATACATAAAGTGGTGGAGAATTACCAGGAAGTGGAATTAATCTCATAGGAGTTGATGAAGAATTTATCCCACTTTCAAATCAGGTGATTCCAGTTTCCCAGTTTGGGAATAGCACAGCTTCTTCGTCCTTCCAATCAAACCAGGATGAATCTCTTTGTGAGAAGCTTGATTTGGATACATAAAGTGGTGGAGAATCACCAGGAAGTTGAATAAATCTCATAGGAGTTGGGATGAAGAAGTTATCCCACTTTCAAATCAGGTGATTCCAGTTTCCCAGTTTGGGAATAGCACAGCTTCTTCGTCCTTCCAATCAAACCAGGATGAATCACTTTGTGAGAAGCTTGATTTGGATACATAAAGTGGTGGAGAATCATCAGGAAGTTGAATAAATCTCATAGGAGTTGGGATGAAGAAGTTATCCCACTTTCAAATCAGGTGATTCCAGTTTCCCAGTTTGGGAATAGCACAGCTTCTTCGTCCTTCCAATCAAACCAGGATGAATCACTTTGTGAGAAGCTTGATTTGGATACATAAAGTGGTGGAGAATCACCAGGAAGTTGAATAAATCTCATAGGAGTTGGGATGAAGAAGTTATCCCACTTTCAAATCAGGTGATTCCAGTTTCCCAGTTTGGGAATAGCACAGCTTCTTCGTCCTTCCAATCAAACCAGGATGAATCACTTTGTGAGAAGCTTGATTTGGATACATAAAGTGGTGGAGAATCACCAGGAAGTTGAATAAATCTCATAGGAGTTGGGATGAAGAAGTTATCCCACTTTCAAATCAGGTGATTCCAGTTTCCCAGTTTGGGAATAGCACAGCTTCTTCGTCGTTCCAATCAAACCAGGATGAATCTCTTTGTGAGAAGCTTGATTTGGATACATAAAGTGGTGGAGAATCATCAGGAAGTTGAATAAATCTCATAGGAGTTGGGATGAAGAAGTTATCCCACTTTCAAATCAGGTGATTCCAGTTTCCCAGTTTGGGAATAGCACAGCTTCTTCGTCCTTCCAATCAAACCAGGATGAATCACTTTGTGAGAAGCTTGATTTGGATACATAAAGTGGTGGAGAATCATCAGGAAGTTGAATAAATCTCATAGGAGTTGGGATGAAGAAGTTATCCCACTTTCAAATCAGGTGATTCCAGTTTCCCAGTTTGGGAATAGCACAGCTTCTTCGTCCTTCCAATCAAACCAGGATGAATCTCTTTGTGAGAAGCTTGATTTGGATACATAAAGTGGTGGAGAATCACCAGGAAGTTGAATAAATCTCATAGGAGTTGGGATGAAGAAGTTATCCCACTTTCAAATCAGGTGATTCCAGTTTCCCAGTTTGGGAATAGCACAGCTTCTTCGTCCTTCCAATCAAACCAGGATGAATCACTTTGTGAGAAGCTTGATTTGGATACATAAAGTGGTGGAGAATCATCAGGAAGTTGAATAAACCTCATAGGAGTTGGGATGAAGAAGTTATCCCACTTTCAAATCAGGTGATTCCAGTTTCCCAGTTTGGGAATAGCACAGCTTCTTCGTCCTTCCAATCAAACCAGGATGAATCTCTTTGTGAGAAGCTTGATTTGGATACATAAAGTGGTGGAGAATCATCAGGAAGTTGAATAAATCTCATAGGAGTTGGGATGAAGAAGTTATCCCACTTTCAAATCAGGTGATTCCAGTTTCCCAGTTTGGGAATAGCACAGCTTCTTCGTCTTCCAATCAAACCAGGATGAATCATTTGTGAGAAGCTTGATTTGGATACATAAAGTGGTGGAGAATCATCAGGAAGTTGAATAAACCTCATAGGAGTTGGGATGAAGAAGTTATCCCACTTTCAAATCAGGTGATTCCAGTTTCCCAGTTTGGGAATAGCACAGCTTCTTCTCGTCCTTCCAATCAAACCAGGATGAATCACTTTGTGAAAAGCTTGATTTGGATACATAAAGTGGTGGAGAATCACCAGGAAGTTGAATAAATCTCATAGGAGTTGGGATGAAGAAGTTATCCCACTTTCAAATTAGGTGATTCCAGTTTCCCAGTTTGGGAATAGCACAGCTTCTTCGTCGTTCCAATCAAACCAGGATGAATCACTTTGTGTAAAGCTTGATTTGGATACATAAAGTGGTGGAGAATCACCAGGAAGTTTAATAAATCTCATAGGAGTTGGGATGAAGAAGTTATCCCACTTTCAAATCAGGTGATTCCAGTTTCCCAGTTTGGGAATAGCACAGCTTCTTCGTCGTCGTTTCCAATCAAACCAGGATGAATCACTTTTGTGAGAAGCTTGATTTGGATACATAAAGTGGTGGAGAATCATCAGGAAGTTGAATAAATCTCATAGGAGTTGGGATGAAGAAGTTATCCCACTTTCAAATCAGGTGATTCCAGTTTCCAGTTTGGAATAGCACAGCTTCTTCTTCGTCCTTCCAATCAAACCAGGATGAATCACTTTGTGAGAAGCTTGATTTGGATACATAAAGTGGTGGAGAATCACCAGAAGTTGAATAAATCTCATAGGAGTTGGGATGAAGAAGTTATCCCACTTTCAAATCAGGTGATTCCAGTTTCCCAGTTTTGGGAATAGCACAGCTTCTTCGTCGTTCCAATCAAACCAGGATGAATCACTTTGTGAGAAGCTTGATTGGGATACATAAAGTGGTGGGAATCATCAGGAAGTTGAATAAATCTCATAGGAGTTGGGATGAAGAAGTTATCCCACTTTCAAATCAGGTGATTCCAGTTTCCCAGTTTGGGAATAGCACAGCTTCTTCGTCGTTCCAATCAAACCAGGATGAATCTCTTTGTGAGAAGCTTGATTTGGATACATAAAGTGGTGGAGAATCACCAGGAAGTTGAATAAATCTCATAGGAGTTGGGATGAAGAAGTTATCCACTTTCAAATCAGGTGATTCCAGTTTCCCAGTTTGGGAATAGCACAGCTTCTTCGTCGTTCCAATCAAACCAGGATGAATCACTTTGTGAGAAGCTTGATTTGGATACATAAAGTGGTGGAGAATCACCAGGAAGTTGAATAAATCTCATAGAGTTGGAATGAAGAAGTTATCCCACTTTCAAATCAGGTGATTCCAGTTTCCCAGTTGGGAATAGCACAGCTTCTTCTTCGTCTTCCAATCAAACCAGGATGAATCACTTTGTGAGAAGCTTGATTTGGATACATAAAGTGGTGGAGAATCACCAGGAAGTTGAATAAATCTCATAGGAGTTGGGATGAAGAAGTTATCCCACTTTCAAATCAGGTGATTCCAGTTTTCCAGTTTGGGAATAGCACAGCTTCTTCGTCGTTCCAATCAAACCAGGATGAATCACTTTGTGAGAAGCTTGATTTGGATACATAAAGTGGTGGAGAATCACCAGGAAGTTGAATAAATCTCATAGGAGTTGGGATGAAGAAGTTATCCCACTTTCAAATCAGGTGATTCCAGTTTCCCAGTTTGGGAATAGCACAGCTTCTTCGTCGTTCCAATCAAACAAGGATGAATCACTTTGTGAGAAGCTTGATTTGGATACATAAAGTGGTGGAGAATCACCAGGAAGTTGAATAAATCTCATAGGAGTTGGGATGAAGAAGTTATCCCACTTTCAAATCAGGTGATTCCAGTTTCCCAATTTGGGAATAGCACAGCTTCTTCGTCCTTCCAATCAACCAGGATGAATCACTTTGTGAGAAGCTTGATTTGGATACATAAAGTGGTGGAGAATCACCAGGAAGTTGAATAAATCTTAGGAGTTGGGATGAAGAAGTTATCCACTTTCAAATCAGGTGATTCCAGTTTCCCAGTTTGGGAATAGCACAGCTTCTTCGTCTTCCAATCAAACCAGGATGAATCACTTTGTGAGAAGCTTGATTTGGATACATAAAGTGGTGGAGAATCATCAGGAAGTTGAATAAATCTCATAGGAGTTGGGATGAAGAAGTTATCCCACTTTCAAATCAGGTGATTCCAGTTTCCCAGTTTGGGAATAGCACAGCTTCTTCGTCCTTCCAATCAAACCAGGATGAATCACTTTGTGAGAAGCTTGATTTGGATACATAAAGTGGTGAGAATCATCAGGAAGTTGAATAAATCTCATAGGAGTTGGGATGAAGAAGTTATCCCACTTTCAAACAGGTGATTCAGTTTCCCAGTTTGGGAATAGCACAGCTTCTTCGTCCTTCCAATCAAACCAGGATGAATCACTTTGTGAGAAGCTTGATTTGGATACATAAAGTGGTGGAGAATCATCAGGAAGTTGAATAAATCTCATAGGAGTTGGGATGAAGAAGTTATCCACTTTCAAATCAGGTGATTCCAGTTTCCCAGTTTGGGAATAGCACAGCTTCTTCGTCCTTCCAATCAACCAGGATGAATCACTTTGTGAGAAGCTTGATTTGGATACATAAAATGTGGAGAATCA
>NW_022610943.1:0-20000 GCF_000309985.2 Brassica rapa
GCGTTCACCCACGGACGTCCTGTGTGTATTGAACAGACAAACACGCGTGGGCCATAAACACCCGAACAGTCCACGGGAAGGGTCAGGTGCTGAGTCCAAGGACCAACGTGCTGATATTTGTACTGATTGACAGCCACGGACGTCCTGTGTGTGCTGACGGACACACATGTACAGCACGGACGTCCTGTGGTTGACGGACACACACGGACGTCATGTGTGCTGACAGACACCCACGGACGTCCTGTGTACTAAACAGACAGCCCACGTGGGCCAAAATCACTCAACAGTCCATGGGAAGGGCCAGCGTGCTGAGTCCAAGGATCAGCGTGCTGATATGTGTACTGATGGACAGCCCACAGACATCCTGTGTGTGTGCTTACGGACACACACGGGACACACACGGATACACACAGACAGCCACGGACATCCTACGTGTACTGACGGACAGGCACAGACAGCCACGAACATCCTGTGTGTGCTGGTGGACACCAACCAGACGTCCTGTGTGTACTGAACAGACAGCCCACGTGGGCCAAAATCACCCAACAGTCCACGGGAAGGGCCAGCGTTGCTGAATCCAAGGACCAACGTGCTGTATTGTACTGATGGATCAGCCACGGACGTCCTGTGAGTGCTGATGTGTTGCAGGCGGGGATTCAGGCTACTCAATTGGACGGACTGAGGTTCAAGAACTCGGACTGGACAGGACGGACGGACGGCTATGGAGCGGTTAGACGGACGCGAAGGAGAGGGAGATGCCGATCTGGTTCCTGAAACAGAAGAGAGTTATTTTTATGAGTTTTTATGAATCAAAATGATGAACAGAAAGAAAACTAAATGATAAATGAAGAACAGAAGCAAATATGACTTTTTATGGGTTTTTATATTGAATGGAAAATCTAGAACTATATGATGCAAATGAAACAAAATAAGAGAAGGATAGAGATGGCTGATGGATTCAAGTTGCTGGACTGATGTCTCTCTCAACAAGAAACAGGGATGGAGATGGCGTGAAGGTGGGATCTTGCTTGCTGGACTGATGTCTCTCTCAAGCTGGATCAGATGATGGATTGGAGTGGATTTGCGGATGAGGTTTGATTGAATCTCTCAATCTGATGAAGGATGGAACGAATTGATTGACTCTCTCAATCTGTGTACTGAGCTTGTTTGATTTGCACAAACAAACTAGACTCACGAAATCAATAGAACAACAAAGAATCTCTCTTTGAATCCTAAAGACCGATATTTTATACAAAGAACAATCTTTGATAAAAACTGAATAAACTTTTTATTAACTGGTGATTGAGGGTCCTCTCTACAATGGACGAAAATGAGCTTATATAATGCTCAGATACAAGACTCTAAACGTTTACAAAAGAAAAGAAAGGAAACAAATCTAAACTAAGCAAGAAATCAGAAACTAGCCGTTGGAGCCTTTTGTGGGATTTTGGCTCCAAGTGAAGAAACTTGATTTGCTTGAATCGGGACGGTTTAAGGGGATAAGAGAGATTTCTTGGGACCTTCTTGAATGCTTGGTAGAAGCTGATCTCGTCCTTGCCTTGGTAGAAAAAGAGCTGTTGGAGTTTGAATGCAAGAGACTCCAAATAAGGCAGTTTGGTGATAATGGGGATCTTCTTATTCCTATGTGGGCTGGTGCATGGGATGAAGTTGTAGAACTCTTCTGGCTCGTGTATAATGTATCCTGGATGTCTTGGTTCTGTCTGGACGTCGTCTGGTTCTCCTGGTTGGATTGGAATTGCTTGGAATGGATCAAACCGAAAGATTGTCCAATCTTTCCATAAATAGCTCCGGTTGGGTTTAAGTGATTCTCCATTGAACCAACTGATCTCCTGGGTTCTGGTGCAGCTAAGGACTTCTGGAATACCTCCTGATTGGTTAAGATGATCTCCTGGTTCCCATAAATAGCTCTGGGTCGAACCAAGTTGAATTGGTTGAAGACTTTCCATAGATGACGTCGGTTTGGCCGGTTCTGTGGAATTGATCATAACTCCTAATTTCCGTGGCCATTTCTCCTGATCTTGGGCTTTATGAAAAGATGATAAACTCCTCTTGACTTCTGTGATGGGTTTTGCTTCAGGCCGCTTCTTCATTGAGCTTGAACCTTCTTCTAAAGTCGGGTACTCGCAGATGGACGGGTTGAGAAACCTCTGAATTGTAAAATTCATAACTTCTTTCTCCGTGATTATTTTGGCCCAATTCCAATTGGCCTGGACTCCTTCTTGAGTATAGAATGCATAAAAATTAGCCTCGTGATTTAAAACCTCCTGGTTTGTAAGATATGGCATTTTTAGTGCACGTATGTCCTGGTTGGCGCCTTGGCTGGTTGAGTAGGGTGTTGGGTCGACCTCTGGTTCAGCTGCTGAATTTCTGGCCGCAACATTCCCTCCCCCTTGAAAAGGTTTCGACCTCGAAACTGTATAACTCTAGCAACAAGAATTATCCGGTGGGATTTCTTGAAGCTCTCTCCTTTGCAACCTGAAAATTTCTCAACATTCTGGACAACAATCAAGTGCATTATATCTGTGTTTGGACACTGATAAAAATAATTTGAGATTTCCAGACTTACTTTGATAGCTTCCACAAGTTGAAGAATGATTTTCTTCTTTGGACAACTTGTTCTTGTTTGCTGCCTTCTTTGCATCTTTTGACCTTGGTGGTTATGAACTTCAACTTCTTTTATTCCTGGATCAAAACTTTTTGGCAAAGACAAGTGCATTATATCTGGATAATCAAGTGTCTTGGACGTTTTAAGATCAGAGAAGATTACCTTAAGCCTTGGCATTTGAACACATTGTTCAACACTAGACTTCCACTTGTGAGGTGGTTCATGGCTGGGCTTATGGTCTGGTTCTCTCCTTGGAACTTCAGTAAGCAAATAGCTTTCATTTTTACTCTCTACATCAAGAACACACACGTCAATACCAGTTTCTCTAGGTGGTGTTTGACACTTACCTTGGTTTGATACTTTATTTACTGGTTTTGCTTCTTTAAGCAACATGGACTGCATTGTGTCTTGAACCTTCTCCTGGTTCATCACTGGTGTGGCGCCTGGTGGCTCCTCTCCTTTGAATTCATGCTCTTTAATTCCTGTTAAAACACCTTTTGACAAAGACAAGTGCATTACACAAGAATTTGGAACCAACAAATCAGATTGAATAAAACTATCACTCTTCATAGATAAATCTGTTTTCTTTTCTAGTGATGCTTCTATCAATACTTGCTTAGTAGGACAAACTACAGCATAGTGTCCTTTCTTATGACATCTATAACATGTCTGATATTTTAAATCCTCAGATTTAGAAGACTTACCTTGGCTTGATGGCTCTTCTTCCTTTGGGTTTAAAATCTCCTTGTCTCTTGGACTTAAATCATGGACAACTTTGGATCTCAACAAGGATGTGGAGTTCGTGTCTTTCTGGACCTTAGGACCTGTCTTAACATCCTTGGACAAAGACAAGTGACTCATACCAGTTGGAGATGATTTATAAACAAATTTATCAAGTATAGGACTTACCTTGCCCTTTTCTTGAAAAATAGGTTTGTCTGATTTTTCTTTGTGTCTGGCCAACGTGTCTTGGCTGACAAAGTTCTTTCTCTCCATGGTCTTTGGGACCTCATAAGGTTGGGACTGATCATAGAGAACTGTGTGCCCCTGGTTTGGCCCAATCTGATCTTGATGGATCAAGCTTCTATGGCCTTGTTGTGGCACCACTCTCTTTGCCTCTTTGGACCCATGGCTTGAAAACCTCCTTGGGTACCTTTCTCTAATCTCTGGTGTTGGAAGTGAGGATACATACTTCCTGATCATGGCCTCTTTAAGATCTTCCCACGTTTTGATAGCCTCTCTTTGACTCTTCCATCTTGCACCATCTACACCTTTCCACCATTTGTATGCACTTCCGTGAGTTGTTTGATGGCATGGCTCAGCTTTTCTTTCTTTGGCACGCCATGGTATGAAAACCAATCATCCATGGTTCTTTCCCATGAGAGATAGTCACCTGGCCAGCTGCTTCCTGAAAAAGAATAAATCTTAACTTCATTAACAGGTTTAAAATAAAGATAAGAATGAGTTAAGTGTTTATGAGTTGAAGAAGTATGGTGTGGGGTGATCCATGAAGGATCTGGTGGCTTAGGCTCAACATAGCCATCCTCTGGTGCATCTCCAAATCTTCTTTTTCCTTGCTGTGTTCGTTGGCCTTGTGCCTTGTTTCTTTTCTCCAGCTGAGAAATCTGATCTTGTACACCCTTCATAGCAGCCAATAGCTGTTTTTGAGAGGCCAATAAGGCTTGGCTTTGTGCTAATTCTTCCATTTCTTCCTGCAAGCAATCACAAAGATCAAGTGAAGAATAGAGAATTTATGGTCGGATCAGAATAAGAACCAAAATGCAAGCTAATTAAAACTAAACCAAGAAAATATGCAATGTTGAACCGAAATGAAATAAATTATGAAAAATGATTTTTCTTTTGGTTTTCTTAATGCAAATCTCGAAATGAAACAGTAATAAATGACAATTAACACAAATGAAAAGAAAATATGGAAAGCAAACTAATGCTGAATTTTTTTTTGAATTTTCTTTGGATGAAATGCAACAATTAAATATGCAAATGATATAAACTAAAGCTTAAAAATATTTTCTTTTTCTTTTCTGATGCAATCACGAAATGGACAAGTAGAAATGGTATGAAACAATAACTAGGATGATTTCTTTTGGCTTTTGAATTTATGAATGCAAATGAAAAGGAATCAAATTCAAAACAGAAATTTTTATGGAATTTTCTTTTATGGAAACTAATGAATGCAAACACTTTCTTTTGGGATTTTCGATTTTTAAATGAATCAAACAAAACTTTTTCTTTTCTTTTTCGTGGCTTTAAAGTATGATGAACAGCAAGAACAAAAATATGCAGAAACAAAACTTGAAACAAAAAGAAACAGTTTTTATGGATTTTCGGTTTATGAATGGAAAAATAAATGCAAGCAAATATGAGATGCAAGGATAGATATCACCTGAGTCAGGAGCTTAAGCTCTGATACCAAATGTTGCAGGCTGGGATTCAGGCTACTCAATTGGACGGACTGAGGTTCAAGAACTCGGACTGGACAGGACGGACGGACGGCTATGGAGCGGTTAGACGGACGCGAAGGAGAGGGAGATGGCCGATCTGGTTCCTGAAACAGAAGAGAGTTATTTTTATGAGTTTTTATGAATCAAAATGATGAACAGAAAGAAAACTAAATGATAAATGAAGAACAGAAGCAAATATGACTTTTTATGGGTTTTTATATTGAATGGAAAATCTAGAACTATATGATGCAAAATGAAACAAAATAAGAGAAGGATAGAGATGGCTGATGGATTCAAGTTGCTGGACTGATGTCTCTCTCAACAAGAACAGGGGATGGAGATGGCGTGAAGGTGGGATCTTGCTTGCTGGACTGATGTCTCTCTCAAGCTGGATCAGATGATGGATTGGAGTGGATTTGCGGATGAGGTTTTGATTGAATCTCTCAATCTGATGAAGGATGGAACGAATTGATTGACTCTCTCAATCTGTGTACTGAGCTTGTTTGATTTGCACAAACAAACTAGACTCACGAAATCAATAGAACAACAAAGAATCTCTCTTTGAATCCTAAAGACCGATATTTTATACAAAGAACAATCTTTGATAAAAACTGAATAAACTTTTTATTAACTTGGTGATTGAGGGTCCTCTCTACAATGGACGAAAATGAGCTTATATAATGCTCAGATACAAGACTCTAAACTTCACAAAAGAAAAGAAAGGAAACAAATCTAAACTAAGCAAGAAATCGGAAACTAGCCGTTGGAGCCTTTTGTGGGATTTTGGCTCCAAGTGAAGAAACTTGATTTGCTTGAATCGGGACGGTTTAAGGGGATAAGAGAGATTTCTTGGGACCTTCTTGAATGCTTGGTAGAAGCTGATCTCGTCCTTGCCTTGGTAGAAAAAGAGCTGTTGGAGTTTGAATGCAAGAGACTCCAAATAAGGCAGTTTGGTGATAATGGGGATCTTCTTATTCCTATGTGGGCTGGTGCATGGGATGAAGTTGTAGAACTCTTCTGGCTCGTGTATAATGTATCCTGGATGTCTTGGTTCTGTCTGGACGTCGTCTGGTTCTCCTGGTTGGATTGGAATTGCTTGGAATGGATCAAACCGAAAGATTGTCCAATCTTTCCATAAATAGCTCCGGTTGGGTTTAAGTGATTCTCCATTGAACCAACTGATCTCCTGGGTTCTGGTGCAGCTAAGGACTTCTGGAATACCTCCTGATTGGTTAAGATGATCTCTTGGTTCCCATAAATAGCTCTGGGTCGAACCAAGTTGAATTGGTTGAAGACTTTCCATAGATGACGTCGGTTTGGCCGGTTCTGTGGAATTGATCATAACTCCTAATTTCCGTGGCCATTTCTCCTGATCTTGGGCTTTATGAAAAGATGATAAACTCCTCTTGACTTCTGTGATGGGTTTTGCTTCAGGCCTCTCCTTCATTGAGCTTGAACCTTCTTCTAAAGTCGGGTACTCGCAGATGGACGGGTTGAGAAACCTCTGAATTGTAAAATTCATAACTTCTTTCTCCGTGATTATTTTGGCCCAATTCCAATTGGCCTGGACTCCTTCTTGAGTATAGAATGCATAAAAATTAGCCTCGTGATTTAAAACCTCCTGGTTTGTAAGATATGGCATTTTTAGTGCACGTATGTCCTGGTTGGCGCCTTGGCTGGTTGAGTAGGGTGTTGGGTCGACCTCTGGTTCAGCTGCTGAATTTCTGGCCGCAACATGATGGACACACACGGACAGCCACAGACGTCCTGTGTGTGCTGACGGACACCCACGGATGTTTGTGTCTACTGAACAGACAGCCCACATGGGCCAAAATCACCCGAACAGTCCACGGGAAGGGCCAGCGTGCTGAGTCCAAGGACCAGCGTGCTGATATGTGTACTGATGGACAGCCTTGGACGTCCTGTGTGTGGTGACGGACACACACGGACAGCCACAGACGTCCTGTGTGTGCTGGCAGACACCCACGGACGTCTTGTGTGTACTGAACAGACAGCCCACGTTGGCCAAAATAACCCAAACAGTCCACGGGAAGGGCCTGCGTGCTGAGTCCAAGGACCAATGTGCTGATATATGTATTGATGGACAGCCACAGACGTCCTATGTGTGCTGACGGACACAGTCGGACACAGACAGACACACACGGACAGCCACGGACGTCCTGTGTGTGCTGGCGGACACCCACGGACGTCCTGTGTGTACTGAATAGACAGCCCACGTGGGCCAAAATCACCCAAACAGTCCACGGGAAGGGCCAGCGTGCTGAGTCCATGGACCAACGTGCTGATATGTGTACCGATGGACATCCATGGAAGTCTTGTGTGTGCTGATGGACACAGACGGACACACACGGACAGCCACAAACGTCCTGTGTGTGCTGGCGGACACCCACAGACGTCTATTGTGTATTGATCAGACAGCCCATGTGGGCCAAAATCACCCAAACAGTCCACGGGAAGGGTCAGCGTGCTGAGTCCAAGGACCAACGTGCAGATATGTGTACTGATGGACAGCCACGGACGTCCTGTGTGTGCTGACGGACACACACGGACACACACGGACAGCCACGTACGTCATGTGTATGCTGAAGGACAGCCGCGGACGTCCTGTGTGTGCTGACGGACACACAGACGTCCTGTGTGTACTGAACAGACCGCCCACGTGGGCCAAAATCACCCGAACAGTCCACAGGAACGGCCAGCGTGCTGAGTCCAAGGACCAGCGTGCTGATATGTATACTGATGGACAGCCACAGACGTCATGTGTGTACTGACAGACACACACGGACACACACGAACAGCCACAGATGACCTGTGTGTGCTGGCGGACACCCACGGACATCCTCTGTGTACAGAACAGACAGCCCACGTGGGCCAAAATCACCCGAACAGTCCACAGGAAGGGTCAGCGTGCTGAGTCCAAGGACCAACGTGCTGATATGTGTACAGATGGACTGCCACGGACGTCCTGTGTGTGCTGACGGACACACACAGACGTCCTGTGTGTTCTGACGGACACACACGGACGTCCTGTGTGTGCTGACGGACACACACGGACGTCCTGTGTGTGCTGACGGACACCCACAGACGTCCTGTGTCTACTGAACAGACAGCCCACATGGGCCAAAATCACCCGAACAGTCCACGGGAAGGGCCAGCGTGCTGAGTCCAAGGACCAGCGTGCTGATATGTGCACTGATGGACAGCCTTGGACGTCCTGTGTGTGGTGACGGACACACACGGACAGCCACAGACGTTCTGTGTGTGCTGACGGACAGCCACGGACGTCCTGTGTGTGCTGGTAGACACCCACGGACGTCCTGTGTGTACTGAACAGACAGCCCACGTTGGCCAAAATAACCCAAACAGTCCACGGGAAGGGCCTGCGTGCTGAGTCAAAGGACCAGCATGCTGATATGTGTACTGATGGACAGCCACGGACGGCCTTTGTGTGCTGACGGACACACACAGACACACACGGACACACACGGACAGCCACAGACGTCCTGTGTGTGCTGACAGACAGCCACAGACGTCCTGTGTGTGCTGGCGTTCACCCAGGGACGTCCTGTGTGTACTGAACAGACAGCCCGCGTGGGCCAAAATCACCCGAACAGTCCATGGGAAGGGTCAGCGTGCTGAGTCCAAGGACCAACGTGCTGATATGTGTACTGATAGACAGCCACGGACGTCCTGTGTGTGCTGACGGACACACACGGACACACATGGACAGCCACGGACGTCCGCAGTGTGGTGACGGACACACACGGACGTCCTGTGTGTGCTGACAGACACCCACGGATGTCCTGTGTGTACTGAACAGACAGCCCACGTGGGCCAAAATCACCCGAACAGTCCATGGGAAGGGCCAGCATGCTGAGTCCAAGGATCAGCGTGCTGATATGTGTACTGATGGACAGCCACAGATGTCCTGTGTGTGTGCTGACGGACACACACGGACACACACACAGACAGCCACAGACGTCCTGCATGTACTGACGGACAGGCACGGACAGCCACGAACGTCCTGTGTGTGCTGGTGGACACCAACGGACGTCCTGTGTGTACTGAACAGACAGCCCACGTGGGCCAAAATCACCCAAACAGTCCACAGGAAAGGCCAGCGTGCTGAGTCCAAGGACCAACGTGCTGATATGTGTACTGATGGACAGCCACGGACGTCCTGTGTGTGCTGACGGACAGACACGGACAGCCACAGATGTCTTGTGTGTGCTGACGGACACACATGGACGTCCTGTGTGTGCTGACGGACACCCACGTATGTTTGTGTGTGCTGACGGACACACACGGACACACACGGAGACACACGGACACACACAGATAGCCACGAACGTCCTGTGTGTGATGACGGACAGCCACGGACGTCCTGTGTGTGCTGGTGGACACCCACGGACGTCATGTGTGTACTGAACAGACAGCCCAAGTGGGCCAAAATCACCCAAACAGTCCACGGGAAGGGCCAGCATGCTTAGTCCAAGGACCAACGTGCTGATATGTGTACTGATGGACAGCCACGGACGGCCTGTGTGTGTTGACGGACACACACGGACACACACGGAGAGCCACATACGTCCTGTGTGTGCTGACGGACAGACACGAACGTCCTGTGTGTGCTGACGGACACACACAAACGTCTTGTGTGTGCTGACGGACACTTACAGACGTCCTGTGTGTACTGAACAGACAGCTCACGTGGGCCAAAATCACCCGAACAGTCCACATGAAGGGCCAGCGTGCTGAGTCCAAGGACCAACGTGCTGATATGTGTACTGATGGACAGCCACAGACGTCCTATGTGTGCTGGCGGACACCCACGGACGTCCTGTGTGTACTGAACAGACGGCCCACATGGGCCAGAATCACTCGAACAGTCCACGGGAAGGGCCAGTGTGCTGAGTTCAAGGATCAAGGTGCTGATATGTGTACTGATGGACAGCCACGAACGTCTTGTGTGTGCTGACGGACACAGTCAGACACAGACGGACACAGTCGGACAGCCACAGATGTCCTTTGTGTGCTGGCGGACACCCACGGATGTCCTGTGTGTACGGAACAGACAGCCCACGTGGGCCAAAATCACCCGAACAGTCCCCGAGAAGGGTCAGCGTGCTGAGTCCAAGGACCAACGTGCTGATATGTGTACAGATGGACAGCCAAGGACGTCCTGTGTGTGCTGACGGCCACACACGGACAGCCACAGACGTCATGTGTGTGCTGACGGACATACACAAACGTCCTGTGTGTGCTGACGGACACACACGGACGTCCTGTGTGTGCTGACGAACACCCACGGACGTCCTGTGTGTACTGAACAGACAGCCCACGTGGGCCAAAATCACCCGAACAGTCCACGGGATGGGCCAGCGTGCTGAGTCCAAAGACCAGCGTGCTGATATGTGTACTGATGGACAGCCATGGACGTCGTGTGTGCGGTGACAGACAAACACGGACAGCCACGTACGTCCTGTGTGTGCTGACGGACAGCCACGGACGTCATGTGTGTGCTGGCAGACACACACGGACGTCCTGTGTGTACTGAACAGACAGCCCACGTTGGCCAAAATTACCCAAACAGTCCACGGGAAGGGCCTGCCAGTAGTCATATGCTTGTCTCAAATATTAAGCCATGCATGTGTAAGTATGAACGAATTCAGACTGTGAAACTGCGCATGGCTCATTAAATCAGTTATAGTCTGTTTGATGGTAACTACTACTCGGATAACCGTAGTAATTCTAGAGCTAATACATGCAACAAACCCCGACTTTTGGAAGGGATGCATTTATTAGATAAAAGGTCGACGCGAGCTTTGCCCATTGTTCTGATGATTCATGATAACTCGACGGATCGCATGGCCTTAGTGATGATGTTGTTGTTAGTGTTGTAGAGTTAGAGTGTGATGCCATATAGCTTGTGTGTAACCCACCAAGGAGTTAGTGTTTCCTCAACCGCGTACCCAGTAGGTTTAAGGAAACCCCTTATTCGCTGGATCGAGAACACTCAGAGAGACGGGGTCATGGCCTATGGTTGAGTGGTTGCCCGACGGGGTAGTGACCGGCAGTGACCCGAACGTACTGTGGGCCGTAACCGTCGTGTGAAAACCGGCAGTGGCCCGAACGTACTGGGGCTGTCGTGCGGTGACCCGAATGTATTGTGGGCCACGTTCGATTGAAAGTTCCTTCTTCTGGCCTTTGTGGTAGGGAGATAGGATATTCCCGAGGATAGAGGAGGAACACTAAGTCACAAAGGGCCCTAGTTATAGTGTAGTTACTGTAGAGGGTTGTTGAACCCTAGATTGAGTTGAGTTTGAGGTTAAGTGGTTAGCTAGTTATTAGCGGTTATAATTTCATATCGTTAGTTATATAGTTATTTTTATCTGCTGCGTATTTCTTATATTGGTTATCCATTGAATTGGATTGATTTGTTGTTAGGTGAACCTCTCGCTTTAGATTGTTTGGGGTGGGATAGAGAGGGGTTGTATTTGTTAGTTCGGGATCATAATTCACTGAGTAACATTAGGTTACTCATCCAACTCCGTTGTCCTTTTTGCAGGTAGCTTAGGTAAGGATGATCGGATAACAGGGTGTTGGACGTTAGGACCGCCGATGTTGATTTTCATGCCTTTTGTAAACGGTATTGTGGATTTATGTTTAGTTGACTCGTTTTGGCATTAGGCCGGGACCGGTCTCGAATTATATCAATGTATGGATATTTCTCGAATCAATAAAGTAATTGATTTATATGCGCTTCATGAGTGTAAGACCCGTTCCTGGTCTCTCGACCCAACTGGATACGAATGCTTACTTATTAATTTCTTTGCTTGTCTGATTCATTCTAAGTCTTTTCTTTACTAAGTCATATTCGAATATGAGGTTCATAAACAAAGGGATAGATGGCACAGCGGAATAATAATGTATAAACTTTGTATTACTTAGAAACATGAGATTCAATACACAACTTCTTAACAGTCTCATTAACAATCACTAGTTCATCCCTGGCATCATCTAACCACACGTTACACAGCCTCTCACTGACCGAGCCTTCACGGCTCCTTGGCTTGACCAGAACCATCCTTAGTTCCTGAAACCACAACCAGATAAGCATTAATCATAACCGAGAATAGAACGAATTGATTCTACAATGCTTGGCTTGGTTCCTAGAACTTAGATAAACCTCAGTCAACATAATCATAAAACGTATGAACCTACCTACCGTATCCTAAGTCATTCAACCAACCACCCCTTGACTTAGAATCAGATAGACAGTCCAGAATAGATAAACAGAACACACGAACAGATCCAGATCGTCCCCAAAGACCAATCCGTCTAACCGGATAGAATCTAGGTGCGACCGGCCAATGGAGTCAGGCTCAATGGCCCCACGGACTCCCTTACCTGATCCGGCCTTAGACCTGAATCCAATCGGCCGAGTAAGCCTCAAGCCTAATCCGTAAGGCTTAGCAACCGGTCAGACCTTGCGACTCTACCTTGGCTTAGACAAACCGTGACCTTGTCTTAACTAGACAAGCCATAAGCTGATCCATAAGGATCGGTCCTAACCTGTCCCGAAAGACACCGTTGGGAACATGTACCCTTTGGCCATTCGTGCCTCTTGGACACTCATGACTCTTGACAACTCATGCCCTTTGGGTCATTCCCAACCGTTCGTCCTAACCGCCCAGTCTTGGTGCGATCGGATCATCCCACTAACCGACCCGTGTCTAGGCTAACGGTTTGATTATGTCCGGACAAAGTCTAGGGACGTGTCCCTTGGACTCAACCAACACAACCTTTTGTGTTTAACCAGAGAGAAGAGAAGAGAAACGAATTGAAACATATAAGGAGAGCCGGATGGGACTTAGGAACCGAGCAGAGCCGCGGTGCGGTCGCATGGACCGTCTGTTCGGTCTGATGGAGCCACGGCCCATCACATACCTTGTGAACCACGTCTGGGTTCTCCATGGTCTTCTCCTTGTCTTGATCTCCCATTCTTGACCAGAGTTAGTTCTCAAACGATCAGAGTCGCCGGAACACAACACCACCACGATCAAAGTCGCCGGAACACAACACCACCACCACAACCACCACAACCCAACAGCCCATGGCCTCATGGCCGGACTTCACAGCCCGCCACTGACCCGGACCCGGACCATCGGCCTAAAGCCCAGACAGTCCGTCTAGCTGAGATGAGCTGACTCTCAGCTGCCTCAGCTGAGTGAGCTAGTAGTCCAGCTAGTGGAGCTGACTTAGTAGGGACTGAGCTGGAGTGAACTGAACCTAGCTTCATTGAGCTGGCCGAGCTACTCGTTCACTTCGTCCAATTACCGTCTTACTCGTCCTAGCTAACTCTTAGCTTGTATAAGGTTAAGTCTAAGTTTCCTTATGTCCTTAACCTACTTTCTCGACCATGGAATGCTTGCCTTGATGTCCAAAAACTGGCTTGCACGTTTCCTCGAACCATGGCCGTCCCAACAATCCTATTCAGGATTGGGGGCGTGACAAGTCTCCCCCCCCTTGGGATGGATTCGTCCTCGAATCCGAACCAAATGCTTCCTTGGGATGGATTCGGTTTCCCAAGTGATTATATCCTGACCATTACAGTCCCAGACCACCTTAACCATCTAGACCGTCTTCTTCCTTGTTGCTTTTTCCATCCTATCTATGATTCGAACTGGCCTCGTTTCCAAGGTTAGGTTCTTACCAAGATCGTCTGGAATGGCAGGAAGAGCGATGTCTTGGTCCGTCAAACATTTCCAAAGTTGGGAGACGTGGAACACATTATGAAATGCGTCCATCTTGGCCAGCAAGTCCAACTTGTAGGCCACCATCCCAACTCTTTCAATGACCTTGAACGGCCCCAAGTATCTCGGATCTAACTTCCGTCTTCCGGAAATCCGGACTCGTCCTTTGAAGGTAATCATTTTAAGATACACCAAGTCCCCTACTTGAAACTCGAGATCTTTCCTTCTTCGATCTGCATAGTTCTTTTGGCGGTCTTGTGCCTGTCTCATCTTGTCCCTCAAGAACTTGATCTTTTCGGTTGTCTCTTCGACAATCTCCGGACCAATCATGCTGCGTTCCCCAACTTGGGTCCAGCATAAGGGTGTCCTGCATGGACGCCCATACAGAGCTTCGTATGGCGACATGCCAATTCTACTATGTAAGCTATTGTTGTAAGCAAATTCTACCAGAGTAGATGTTTCTCCCAGGAATCACCCCAGTCTAGAACACATGCTCGCAACATATCTTCCAATGTCTGGATCGGTCGTTCAGACTGTCCATCAGTGTGTGGGTGATAGGCTGTACTCATGTTCACTCTTGTTCCTAAAGCCTTTTGGAAAGCCCTCCAGAAGTAAGATGTGAACCTTGAATCCCTATCTGAAACTATGCTTGCCGGCACACCATGTAGTCGGACGATCTCATCAATGTACTTACGTACAATCTGATCTACCCCATCCGACTTTTTGATAGCCAGGAAGTGTGCTGATTTGGTCAAGCGATCAACCACAACCCAAACCGCATCTTTCTTACTCCTCGTGGTAGGGAACCTAGTCACAAAGTCCATTGTGATGTGATCCCATTTCCATTCCGGAATAGGCAAGCTTTGCAATAACCCACTAGGCACTTGATGTTCTGCTTTGATGAGTTGGCAAGTGGAACACTTGGCCACCCACTCCGCGACATCTGCCTTCATACGGATCCAATGATAGAACTTCTTAAGGTTCTGGTACATCTTGGTCGCACCAGGATGAACCGAGAATCTGGACTTATGAGCCTCCCTCATAATCTCTTCCTTTAGACTTCTATCATTAGGAACACTGATCCGACCGTTTACTAGGATGGTACCATCCTTTGCAGTTTGGTACTCCGTCCTATCATTCTGAGCAACCTTGTTCAGGTTCTCGTCATGACCTTGAGCCAACCAAATTCGGGTAAGCAGGTCGGCCTGATTGACCGCCTCTAATCCGAGTGGTTCAGACTCTTTGGTTGATGCGTTCAACCGTAGGGCACGAACCGTACCATCCAGGTCGTCCGCTTCTCGTTCGGCTGATACGTCGGCCCTTCTCCGGCTCAAGGAATCTGCGACCAGATTAGCCTTTCCCGGATGATAGGTGATATCCAGATCGTAATCAGCTACAAACTCCATCCACCTTCTCTGCCTTAAGTTTAACTCAGGCTGGGTGAATATATACTTAAGACTCTTATGGTCCGTAAGTATCTGAACCTTGGCACCATACAAGTACGATCGCCAAATCTTTAAGGCGAACACTACCGCAGCCATTTCAAGGTCATGGGTGGGGTAGTTTCCCTCATGTTTTCTCAACTGCCTTGATGCATAGGCGATGACCTTCCCATTCTGGGTTAATACGCAACCTAGTCCTATTATGGACGCGTCCGTATAAACCACATAGGGTTGGTCGGCCTCTGGAAGAACCAAAATGGGTGCGCTAGTCAGCATGTCCTTAAGCGCGGAAAAACATTTCCCACACTCCTTAGACCATGTGAACTTAACGTCCTTCCCGGTCAATCGTGTCATAGGCTGAGCCAAGCTTGCGAATCCTTACACAAACTTTCTATAATAACCTGCCAGCCCTAGGAAGCTTCTGACTTCCGTGGCACTGCGTGGTCGAGGCCAATCCTTGATTGCCCTGATCTTCTCTGGATCCACCGAGACGCCCTCACCGGACACAATGTGGCCGAGAAACCCAATGCTCTTCTGCCAAAAACTGCATTTACTGAGTTTTGCATAGAGCTTGTGTTCCCGTAATCGTTCCAGCACGGCTCTCAGGTGTTTCCGATGAGATTCCTCATCCTTGGAGTAAATCAGGATATCATCAATGAAGATGATCACTGATTCGTCCAGGAAGTCTCGGAACACGCTGTTCATCATTTTCATGAATGCAGCAGGCGCATTGGTCAGACCGAATGGCATAACCACGAACTCGTAGTGGCCGTACCTGGTCCAGAATGCTGTCTTTCTAATATCATTTGGCTCTATAGGGATCTGATGATACCCTGAGGCCAAATCAATCATAGAAAACCACTTGGCTCCTTTGAGTTGATCCAACAACTCGTCTATTCTGGGCAACGGGTACTTGTTCTTCACAGTAACCCTGTTCAACCCTCGATAGTCATTACACAGACGCATGCTACCATCCTTCTTTTTCACAAAGAGGACTGGTGCACCCCAAGGAGAGCTACTTGGACGTATGAACCCCTTGTCCAGCAATTCTTCTAATTGCTTCTTTAGCTCGGCCATCTCGGCCGGAGCCATTCGATACGGACTCTTGGACAGCGGAGCTGTCCCTGGTTCTAGTTCAATCGTAAATGGATCCGACCTATCAGGGGGGGACACCCTGTAGCGAACGGAACACATCTGGGAACTCAGACACCAACGGATCCTCAAATAGATCTTTCTGATCATCAGACCTGCCGTGCTCCATAGTGGTAATTGTGGTCAAATATGCTTCACAACCCTGTCTAAGCATCCGTTCTGCTCGGATTGCTGACACCACTACTCTATCCAGAGCCGGACTCATATTCAGACTTTGGTACTGGATCGGGTGAGGTCCAGTCTCCAACCGTACACATCCTCTGTGGCAGTCGAGAGTGGCCCGATACATTCCCAACCAATCCATGCCTAGGATCTCATCGTGATTCTGTAGGCGCAACACATTCAGATCTACAGGCAGATTTTTCTCCTGGATCATTACCAGGATATTAGTCATGAGCCCTAGCGAGTGCATGATTTGCCCACCGGCCGCCCTCACTAGTCTCGAATTATCCCCAGAACAGAGGCAGAACAGACCCTTTCCGACCAGTTCCGGGCTCACAAAACTATATGTGTAGCCCCTGTGTCGAAAAGTACGTGGGTTTCAACACCACCAATCATGAGGGTCCCTATAAGAGACCCACATCAGAATCCCCTAGCCACTCTAGGTTCCAGACCAAGCATTCTATTGAATGTAAACGGATAAATTCAGAAATTACCAGAGATCGAATCAAACGATCCAGAAACGCCGTCGTCTCGGGACAGCTCATACACCCTTGGTGTTGTGGTCGACCTGCTCTGGGTCGACTTTCCTGTGTCTCCGCGACCCTTTCCTTGTCCTCCTTGCCGGTTAGGGCATTCACTTTGGAAGTGTCCGCTTTGGCAGCAATGGAAACAAGTCCGAGAGCCGCTGCCACTGGATTGGCCCTGAGTCCGGCTTGGTCGAGTGCAATCTCGGATGGAATGATCCAAGCTGCCACATCTCACACAAGCTCCCATGGCTTTCTAGCATTCACCTGGATGGTTCTTACCACACTTGGGACATTCAGGTCGTCCACTAGAGGCCTTGCCTCCGTCAACCTGGTCCCACTTCCTCTTTCGGTCGTTAGTCTTACCCGTCGGGACAGACTGCGACTTCGTCTTAAGCTTGGCTTCTTCGGCCAAGTTAGACTCCAAAAGAGCTACACGTTCAACCAACTCTCCGACGGTGCTGAAGGTGCGGATCGAACAGTGGGTTCTCAGCTCGGGCCTTAAGCCTCGAATGAACCGACGAACCTGGACTGTCTCGTCCTCAAGTTCCCTTCCAACAAACCGTCGGAGCAGGTTGAACTCCTCTTCGTACTCACGTACGGCCCTGTGGCCTTGGGTAAGGTCTAGGAATCTTCCTTCCAGACGGTCCCAAGCCTCTGCAGGAAAGTATTTGCGGTTGAATTCATCTTCAAAATCTGCAAAACTCTGGAGACTTCCATTGGTGCGCTTGTTCACAGCCAGCCACCAATTATGCGCGTCCCCTTCCAGGAAGTGAACCGCAATGTCTCTCTTGTAATCCTCGGGACAACGAGTTGAGCTGAAGTTTCGGACTAGCCTACTCCTCCACTCGTTTGCCTCAATAGGATCGGCGCTTCCTGAGAAATGGTTCGTCCCTAGACGGGAGATGTGCTGAAGCAAGTTCAGATAGTCCACCTTTTTCCCGGTCCTTTCTGGTGGAACAATCTCGATCACCTTGACCGTTTCCACAACTGGACCATTGGTGTTGGGGGCGGTCGTAGCCACAGGCGTAGCTTGGCCAACCGAGGAGTTCACTAATGGCGTGAGTTGAACCCTAGATTGAGTCACAAAGGGCCCTAGTTATAGTGTAGTTACTGTAGAGGGTTGTTGAACCCTAGATTGAGTTGAGTTTGAGGTTAAGTGGTTAGCTAGTTATTAGCGGTTATAATTTCATATCGTTAGTTATATAGTTATTATTATCTGCTGCGTATTTCTGATATTGGTTATCTATTGAATTTGATTGATTTGTTGTTAGTTGAACCTCTCGCTTTAGATTGTTCGGGGTGGGATAGCGAGGGGTTGTATTTGTTAGTTTGGGATCATAATTCACTGAGTAACATTAGGTTACTCATCCAACTCCGTTGTCCTTTTTGCAGGTAGCTTAGGTAAGGATGATCGGATAACAGGGTGTTGGACGTTAGGACCGCCTATGTAGATTTTCATGCCTTTTGTAAATGGTATAGTGGATTTGTGTTTAGTTGACTCGTTTTGGCATTAGGCAGGGACCGGTCTTGAATTATATCAATGTATGGATATTTCTCGAATCAATAAAGTCATTGTTTTATATGCGCTTCATGAGTGTAAGACCCGTTCCTGGTCTCTCGACCCAACTGGATACGAATGCTTACTTATTAATTTCTTTGCTTGGCTGATTCATTCTAAGTCTTTTCTTTACTAAGTCATATTCGAATGTGAGGTTCATAAACAAAGGGATAGATTGCACAGCGGAATAATAATGTATAAACTTTGTATTACTTAGAAACATGAGATTCAATACACAACTTCTTAACAGTCTCATAGACAATCACTAGTTCATCCCTAGCATCATCTAACCACACGTTACACAGCCTCTCACTGACCAAGCCTTCACGGCTCCTTGGCTTGACCAGAACCATCCTTGGTTCCTGAAACCACAACCAGATAAGCATTAATCATAACCAAGAATAGAACGGATTGATTCTACAATGCTTGGCTTGGTTCCTAGAACTTAGATAAACCTCAGTCAACATAATCATAAAGCGTATGAACCTACCTACCGTATCCTAAGTCATTCAACCAACCACCCCTTGACTTAGAATCAGATAGATAGTCCAGAATAGATAAATAGAACACACGAACAGATCCGGATCGTCCCCAAAGACCAATCCGTCTAACCGGATAGAATCTAGGTGCGACCGGCCAATGGAGTCCGGCTCAATGGCCCAACGGACTCCCTTACCTGATCCGGCCTTAGGCCTGGATCCAATCGGCCGAGTAAGCCTCAAGCCTAATCCGGAAGGCTTAGCAACCGGTCAGACCTTGCGACTCTACCTTGGCTTAGACAAACCGTGACCTTGTCTTAACTAGACAAGCCATAAGCTGATCCATAAGGATCGGTCCTAACCTGTCCCGAAAGACACCGTTTGGAACATGTACCCTTTGGCCATTCGTGCCTCTTGGACACTCATGACTCTTGACAACTCGTGCCCTTTGGGTCATTCCCAACCGTTCATCCTAACCGCCCAGTCTTGGTGCGATCGGATCATCCCACTAACTGACCCATGTCTAGGCTAGCGGTTTGATTATGTCCGGCCAAAGTCTAGGGACGTGTCCCTTGGACTCAACCAACACAACCTTTCGTGTTTAACCAGAGAGAAGAGAAGAGAAACGAATTGAAACAGATAAGGAGAGCCGGATGGGACTTAGGAACCAAGCAGAGCCGCGGTGCGGTCGCATAGACCGTCTGTTCGGTCTGATGGAGCCACGGCCCACCACATACCTTGTGAACCACGTCTGGGTTCTCCATGCTCTTCTCGTTGTCTTGATCTCCCAATCTTGACCGGAGTTAGTTCTCAAA
>NW_022610943.1:25000-43002 GCF_000309985.2 Brassica rapa
CATAACCGAGACAATTAATCCCTAGACCTAACTATCAAACCTCAGTGTGAGACTGAATCAGCTGGCTGCGTGTGTGTGGACTACATAACCGAAATATCCTTGAATCAACCTGGATCTGATACCAACTTGTAACACCCGAATTCGGCCTCTCGACGAAACTGGACCTGTTTGCTATATAATCAATCCTTTGCTTGTTTGATTCATTTTAAGTCTTTCATTTACTAAGTCATGTTCGGATATGAGGTTCTAAAACAATTGAACAGATAGCACAGCGGAATATAAATGTGTATAAAATGTACTACTTAGAAACATTAGATCCGATACACAACTTCTTAATCATTTGATAGACAATCACTAGTTCATCCTAGCATCATCAAACCACAAGTTACACAGCCTTTCACTGACCGAGCCTTCACGGCTCCTTGGCATGAAGAGAACCATCCATAGTTCCTGAAACCACAACCAGATAAGCATTAATCATAACCGATAATAGAACTGGTCGATTCTACAATGCTTGGCTTGGTTCCTAAAACATATATAAACCTTGGACAATATACTTATAAAAAGATATGAACCTGCCTACCGAATCTTAAGTCATTCAACCAACCACCCCTTGACTTAGAATTATATAGACAGTCCAGAATAGATAAACAGAACACACGAACAGTCCGGATCGTCCCGAAGACCAATCCGTCCATCCAAATAGAATCTAGGTGCGACCGGCCTAGATGAAGTCCAGCTCAATGGCCCAACGGACTTCTTTACCTGATCCATCCTTGGGCCTGGATCCAACGGCCGAGAAAGCCTCACGCACAAACAGGTTAGGCCAAACGACCGATCGGACCTTGCGACTCTTACCCTGGCTTAGATGAACTGTGTACTTGTCTCGACGGACAAGACATGGTCTGATCCCTAAGGAACGGACACGACCTGTCTCAACAGGCACCGTTTGGAACATGCACCCCTTCGGTCCTTGGTACCTCTTGGTCCTCGTACCTCTTGGCGTCCGTAACCCTTTGTTACTTACACCCTTTGGCAACTCACAACCTTTGGAACTCGTGACCTTTGGTAACTCACAACCCTTGGTAACTCGTTACCTTGGCCACTCGTGCCTCTTGGGACATGACCAACCGTCCAGTCTATGGTGCGATTCGAACCGACTGTCTAACTGACCAGCGTCTAGGTTAGCGGTTTGGTTATGACCGGCCCAGTCTAGGGACGTGTCCCTTGGACTGAACCAACACAACCCTTCGTGTATAATCAGAAAGAAGAGAAAGGGCCGGATAGAAACAAGAAGAGGAGAAGCGGTTAGGTCTAACAGACCGACCAGAGCCGCGGTGCAATCTCAAGGACCGTCAGTTCGGTCTGATGGGGCCATAGCCCACCACGTACCTTCTGAACCGTGTCAGGGTTCTCCATGCTCTTCTCCTGCTCTCGGTCTCCCATACTTGATCGGAGGTTGCTTCACAAACGATCAGATAGCTGGAAACCTAACAACCACACAAACGGCCTTGCTTTGGCCGGAAACTCTCTCTCTCTTTCTTTCTCTCTCTCTACGATTTCTCTGAGTTTTTTTACTATGGATTGGATGAATGAAATCGACAGAGAGGACCCCATATTTATAGAAAACAAGGGGGTTAGTGTTGCCCTACGAACAGGCATGACTGGCCAGTGGATGGGCACAATCGGCCAAGGGTTACACCCTCTCGGCCGCATGCGTCCCTTCGCCAATACCGCATGGGTTTGGGTCGAACAGAGGCCCAAGGCCTTACCCAATCCCTCTGGACTTAGCCCACGGCCTTGTCCCAAGCCCCAATGGTCCATGGACTCATGGCCGGACCCCCATGGCCCACCACCGGCCCAGACCCGGACCATCGGACCGAAACCCTAACAGTCCGTCCAGCTGAGATGAGCTGACTCCCAGCTGCCTCAGCTGAGTGAGCGATTAGTTCAGCTAGTGGAGCTGACTTAGTAGTGGCCGAGCTGGAGGGAGCTTAACCTAACTCCGTTGAGCTGGTCGAGCTACTTGTTCCATCCGTCTAGCTACCGTCTTACTCGTCCTAGCTGACTCTCGACTTGTATAAGGTTAAGTCTAAGTTTCCTTACGTCCTTAACCTTCTTATCTGGCCATGGAACGCTTGTCTTGATGTCCTAAGCCTGACTAGTACGTTTCCTCGAACCATGGCCGTCCCAATGATCCTATTCAGAATCCGGGATGTTACAAGTCTCCCCCACTAGCAATGAATTCGTCCTCGAATCTGAGTCATGTGTTTCACCCAACATAAAATGGTCAAACCATTTTGGAAACTTGGCCTCCGTCTCCCAAGTGGTCTCTTCTCGACCATTACAATCCAAAATGACCTTGACCATCTGGATTGTTTTCTTTCTCATTGCTTTTTCCATCCTATCTACGATCCGAACCGGCCTTGTTTCCAAAGTTAGGTTCGTACCTAGATCAGATGGTATTTCTGGTATTAAGACGTCCGATCCATCAAGCACTTCCGGAGTTGGGAGACATGGAATATGTCATGGAAGGCTTCCATCTCGGATGGTAAGTCCAACTTATATGCCACACTACCCACTCGTTCTATGACTCTGAACGGACCTTGGTATCTTGGATCTAATTTCCTTCTACAAGAAATCCGCACTCTACCTTTAATGGTAATCATTTTGAGATAGACCATATCACCCACTGCAAACTCCAGTTCTTTCCTTCATTTGTCAGCGTAATGTTATTGTCTGTCCTGTGCGGCTCTCATCTTGTCCTGCACGGACTTGATCTTCTCCGTGGTTTCCTCCACGATTTCGGGGCCTATCATGCTGCGCTCCCCCACTTGGGTGCAGCATAACAGTGTCCTGCATGGTCGTCCATACAGAGCTTCGTATGGCGACATGCCTATACTGGAGTGGAAGCTGTTATTGTAGGCGAACTCCACTAACGGCAAATGCCGTTCCCAAGAATCACCCCAATCGAGAACACATGCTCGAAGCATATCCTCCTGCGTCCGTATAGTTATTTTCGACTGCCCATCCGTTTGGGGATGATAAGCCGTACTCATGTTCACTCTTGTTCCTAAAGCTTTCTGAAAAGCTTGCCAGAAGTGAGAAGTGAACCTCGAATCTCTATCCGAAACTATACTTGAGGGTACTCCATGTAGCCTCACAATCTCGTCTATGTACTTACTCACATTCCGGTCGACTCCATCAGTCTTTTTGATGGCCAGGAAGTGGGCAGACTTGGTCAGTCGATCAACTATTACCCAGACAGCATAATTCCTATTCCTAGTCGTGGGAAATCCTGTCACAAAATCCATCGTGATGTGATCCCACTTCCATTCCGGAATAGGTAGGCTCTAAAGCAGTCCACTCAGAACTTGTTGTTCGGCCTTGACGAGTTGACACGTAGGACACTTGCTACCCATTCGACCACATCAACCTTCATGCGTATCCAATGATAGTATTGTCTGAGATTATGATACATCTTTGTCACTCCAGGATGGATCGAGAATCTAGACTTGTGAGCTTCCCTAAGGATCTCGTCCTTTAAACTCCTATCATTGGGTATGCTGATCCGACCATGAACTAAGATCATACCGTCCTTGGCGATTTGATACTCAGTCAGGTCGTTCCGAGCAATCGTCTTCAGGTTCTCGTCCTGATCTTGGGCCGCTCGGATCTGGGTAAGCAGGTTGGCTCTATTCGCCGCCTCTAAACCGCGTGGTCTGTCCGTTCTGTTCAAAGCATTTAAACGAACGAAGCGTTCCACCTCATCCGGCTCGTCCGTTCCGCTTCCGACCACGACGTCTTCTCGCTTTCGGCTCAAGGCGTCGGCCACAAGGTTAGCCTTGCCTGGATAGTAAGTGATGTCTAGGTTGTAGTTGGCCACGAACTCCATCCACCTCCTCTGCCTTAAGTTTAACTCAGGCTGGGTGAATATATACTTCAGACTTTTATGGTCCGTAAGTATCTGGACTTTGGCCCCATATAAATATGATCGCCAAAACTTTAAGGCGAATACTACCGCAGCCATATCAAGATCATGGGTGGGGTAGTTTCCCTCATGTTTCTTCAGCTGCCTTGACGCGTAGGCAATGACCTTCCCATGTTGAGTCAACACGCAACCGAGTCCAGTGATGGACGCATCCGTGTAGACTTCATAAGGTTGGTGTGCCTTCGAAAGAACCAGGACGGGCGCGCTAGTCAGCATATCCTTAAGTGCGGAGAAACATCTCGTACACTCATCAGACCATGTGAACTTAACGTCTTTCCCAGTCAACCGTGTCATAGGTTGAGCCAAGCTTGCAAATCCCTGCACAAACTTTCTATGGTAACCTGCCAGCCCTAGGAAGCTTCTAACTTCTGTGGCACTGCGTGGTCGGGGCCAATCCTTGATTGCCCTGATCTTCTATGGATCCACTGTGACGCCCTGGTCAGAAACAATATGACCGAGGAACCCAATACTCTTTTGCCAAACACTGCACTTGCTGAGTTTAGCAAAAAGTTTTTTGCTCTCGTAATCGTTCCAGCACGGCTCTCAAATGTTTCCGATGAGATTCCTCGTCCTTGGAGTAGATCAGGATATCATCAATGAAGATGATCACTGATTCATCCAAGAAGTCCTGGAACACGCTGTTCATCATTTTCATGAATGCAGCAGGTGCATTAGTCAGACCGAACGGCATCACTACGAACTCGTAATGGTCGTACCTGGTCCTGAATGCTGTCTTCCTAATGTCGTTTGGCTCTATAGGAATCTGATGATATCCCGAGGCCAAATCGATTTTAGAAAACCACTTAGCTCCTTTCAGCTGATCCAACAGCTCGTCTATCCTGGGTAACGGGTATTTGTTCTTCCCAGTTACCCTGTTCAACCCTCGATAGTCGATGCACAGACGCATGCTACCATCCTTCTTTTTCACAAAGAGGACTGGTGCACCCCAAGGGGAGCTACTTGTCCGTATGAACCCCTTGTCAAGCAATTCTTCCAATTGCTTCTTTAGCTCGGCCATCTCGGTCGGAGCCATTCGATACGGACTCTTGGACAGCGGATGTAATAACCCTCATGAGCAGATATAATTTTGGTCGAGAAAACTCTTTAAGATCAGTTTGAAGATTGATCGATCAGAATTTAAATAAAAATCGACCCGATAAATTAATGTCTCGACGGGACTGTCTTGTGGTCGAAAGACCTTCCTTGATAGTTTGGTCGAGTCTTATATATATTTTGGTCGAATTTTTATTAAGCTGAACGAGATTTTCCAAGAGCCAAAGGACAAGGAATATTTGGTCGAAATATTATTCAGAATTATCAACCAGCTTCCTTAATAATCTTGACCCGTCTAATGCCATAACCTCCTAAGCCAGCATGCTTGTTTACTTATCAAGTCACATGTCATGCACCTTCCTGCTTGCTTGCTTATGTAGTAATGGGCACATGCAAGTCACAAGCTGCTTGCTGTGCTTGCTCATTAATTCAGTCACATGATTGTCACCAGCTGCTTGCAGCTTTCTTCTTGGGAGGGAAAGGACAGCAGCTTGTTGTTTGGAAGTGCTGAAGTTGCTCTCCACATGTCCTTTCTCAGCCTTGCTTCGTGCTGAGTGAAACACTCACCTGAAGCAACTTCTTATGTTATAAAACACCACCTTCTCTCTTCTGGTCGTCCATAACCACAAGAAAATCAGAGAGAAACTTTCAGAAAAATCAGAGAGAGAGAAGAGAGAAAATATGAAAGAAAACCATAAGAAAAATTCAGAGAAAATTCTGAAGAGAGATCTGAGAATGGACGACCCTTCCTAACCCTCTTGTGCCTTGAATCAGTGACTGGGGTGTGTGGAAAAATTAATAGATTGTCTAGAAGATTCATGAGATCACTTCACAGCTTAGTAATCAAGTATTAAACCAGTAAGATTTTAAGTCAGTTTGATCAGATCAGTTTTAAGGAAGCTTCATGTTTGATTAAGGCCTAAGCCATGTTCTGTTTCTTATCTTAAACCTACTGTGGAACCTTTATGCTGCTCAGGTCAGTGTGAGTGGAGATTGAAGGAGAGGATAAGTTGTGTTCATTGATCAGTTTAGTATAGCCGGTAAGCCTTACCTTCTTGCTCTTAGATAAGTTCTGAAAAGAACCGGTTATTGGTTGATGAATAACCTATCTGGATCAGTTTGATTAAGGCCTATGTGGATTGTTATTAGTCCAGTTCATGGTCAGCTAGCACCTAAATCATTTAGCTGAAACGATTTGTCTCTGAACCAGACTGAACTGATAGATGAATCAGATTATTGTTCTGAAACTTCTTAGCTATTGTTATAGTATGAACCAAACTTAGTCTGAACTAAACATGTTCTGAACTTCCCTTGGTAGCTGTCCTGAATCATGAACTGCGTGGTTGAATCAGTTTTATACAACCGGTCGATTGGAGTGTTTTGTCTTGCTCGGATCAGATGTAATGGAGAGTGGTTGGATCAGCCAGACATGTCCGGTTGATCTTTCCGAATCTGAAGTGTACCAGTAGTGGAATGTGATTAGCTTGAGCTCGTGTCTAGTCTACCATAGCCAATCTCAAGGACTAAAAGGTGAGTCTAGATAGACGGTTGATCAATACTGAATGTAGATGATTGATAGGCTTTGTCTCTTGATCAAATATTGAATTGGTGAGGTGTTTACTTAATGTAAACACTTATTAAATATTTATGAATGATCATAGAGGTTTATTCCAAACCTTAGTACTTGTTCTCAAGTACTAATGCATTTGTATAGTATTAAATATATAAGTATAAATCATGTGAAGTCTTATTGTATACTCACTCTCCCGAGAGTTCCCGCATTACCGTGAATTGTTCCTGCGATACGGAACAAGATCACGAAGACACGATGATGGGGTCGCACCCTGGAGACCGTGTAACTGCATGCAGCGTTAGATGTTCGATCTTGGAATATCTAATGGAGATGATGGTTATATTTATTTCCCTGCTAGGCTCGGTTAGCCTTGGTAGTTTTCCGGGTTTAGTATATATATATATTATAAGTATGAGTGAATGGCGGGTGTGTGGAGATGATGTTTAAGATAACATTCACATCGATGGAATGATAGAAGTTATATATGTATTTTTATTAGTTATGGAATATATTTCCACTCCATACAAATGAAGTTGATTGCTTGAGATATTATTAATATATGTTGGGGTGCGGGACTAGGCTCACTGAGTAAACTTGTTACTCATGAGTCCTTTGTGATGCAGGTAACCAGTAGACGGGAGCCCTTACTCTAGGACGAGAAGGAACATCGACCCTGTCATTTCTGGTCATCTACGATCGGGGGTATCACAGCGGAGCTGTCCCTGGTTCCAGTTCAATCAGAAAGGGATCGGACCTATCAGGGGGGGACACCCTGTAGCGCCTGAAACACATCCTGGAACTCGGACACCAACGAATCCTCGCGTGGGTCTAACAGAAAACCAGAACTGTCAGGCTCTGTAGTTGTAACTGTAGCCAAGAATGACTGACAACCCTGTTCCAGCATCCGAATCGCTCGAACTACTGAAACCACTACTTTCTCTTGAGCCTGACACAAACCTTGGTACTCTACCGGGTGAAGTCCATTCTCCAATTGCACACGACCCTTATGGAAATCGAGAGTGGCTCGGTACTTTCCCAACCAATCCATACCTAAGATCACTTCATGATTCTTTAGGTGGACACAGACCAGATTCACAGGGAAGACCTTTCCCTGGAGCTGTACTGGGATATTCGACATGAGACCTAGTGAGTTCATGGCTTGCCCACCGGCCGCCCTCACTATCCCAAAATTATCACCAGCATCCAGACAGAACAGACCCTTTCAGACCAGTCCCGGACTCACAAAACTATGTTTAGCCCATGTGTCGAAAAGCACGTGGGTTTTTACCCCACCGACCATGAGGGTTTCTATCAGAGACCCCCATCAGAATCCCCTAGACCATTCTAGGTTCCAGACCAAGCATTACTACTTGAATGTAAAAAAAAAGATAAATTTAGAAATTACAGAGATCGAATCAAAAGATCCGGAAGCTCTGTCGTCTCGTGACAGTTCATACACCCTCGGTGTTGTGGTTGGTTTGCCTTAGGACGCCTTGCCTGAGTCTCCATGGCCCTTCTCCTGACTTCCTTGGCCCTTCTCCTGACTTCCTTGCAGCTTGGGACACTCCGATTGGAAATGTCATTGGTGGCCACTATGGAAACAAGTCATCGTGCTGCTTCTACCAGACGGGTCGGTCGAGGACAGTTTTGAACCTCATGGTCCATGCTGCCACAACGAACACAAGCCCCCTTGGCCATCCAGCACTCACCGGGATGGTTCTGTCCACATTTGGAACACGCAGGTCGGCCACCAGAGGTCCTACCTCCGTCCACCTGGTCCCGTTTTCTCTTTTTATCATTAGTCTTGCCCAATGGGCCAGGCTGTGGCTTAGCCTTAAGCATAGCTTCTTCGGCCAAGTTAGACTCCAACAAAGCCACCCGTTCCACGTGTTCTCCGACGGTGTTGAAAGTGCGGATGAGCAGTGGGTCTTCAGTTCCGGCCTTAGGCCTCGGATGAACCTACGGACCTGGACTGAATCAACACCCGAATCCGTCCTCTCGACAAAACTGGACCCGTTTGCTATATAATCAATCCTTTGCTTGTTTGATTCATTTTAATTCTTTCATTTACTAAGTCATGTTCGAATCTGAGGTTCTAAGACAATTGAACAGATAGCACAGCGGAATGTAAATGTGTATCAAATGTATTACTTAGAAATATGAGATCCGATACACAACTTCTTATTCGTTTCATAGACAATCACTAGTTCATCCCTAGCATCAACTAACCACACGTTACACAGCCTCTCACTGACCGAGCCTTCACGGCTCCTTGGCTTGACTAGAACCATCCTTAGTTCCTAAAACCACAACCAGATAAGCATTAATCATAACCGAGAATATAACTGGTCGAATCTACAATGCTTGGCTTGGTTCCTAGAACATAGATAAACCTCAGACAATATACTTATAAAAAAATATGAACCTGCCTACCGAATCCTAAGTCATTCAACCAACCACCCCTTGACTTAGAATCAGATAGACAGTCCAGAATAGATAAACAGAACACACGAACAGTCCGGATCATCCCGAAGACCAATCCGTCCATCTGGATAGAATCTATGTGCGACCGGCCTAGATGAAGTCCGGCTCAATAGCCCAACGGACTTCCTTACCTGATCCGGCCTTGGGCCTGGATCCAACGGCCGATCAGACCTTGCGACTCTTACCCTGGCTTAGACGAACCGTGTACTTGTCCCAACGGACAAGACATGGTCTGATCCCTTATGGAACGGACACGACCTGTCTCCACGGGCACCGTTTGGAAAATGCACCCTTCGGTCCTTGGTACCTCTTGGTCCTCGTACCTCTTGATGTTCGTAACCCTTGGTTACTTACATCCTTTGGCAACTCACAACCTTTGGAACTCGTGACCTTTGGTAACTCACAACCCTTCGTAACTCGTGACCTTTGGCCACTCGTGCCTCTTGGGACATGACCAACCATTTAGCCCAACGCCCAGTCTATTGTGCGATTCGAACCGACAGTCTAACCGACCAGCGTCTAGGTTAGCGGTTTGGTTATGACCGGCCAAGTCTAGCGACGTGTCCCTTGGACTGAACCAACACAACACTTCGTGTATAATCAGAAAGAAGAGAAAGGACCGGATAGAAACAAAAAGAGGAGGAGCGGTTAGGTCTAATAAACCGACCAGAGCCGCGGTGCGATCACAAGGACCGTCCGTTCGGTCTGATGCGGCGATAGCCCACCACGTACCTTCTGAACCGTGTCAGGGTTCTCCCTGTTCTTCTCCTGCTCCCGGTCTCCCATACTTGATCGGAGGTTGCTTCTCAAACGATCAGATCGCCAGAAACCTAACCACCACACAAACGGCCTTGCTTTGGCCGGAAACTCTCTCTCTCTACGATTTCTCTGAGTATTTTTACTCTGGATTCGATGAATGAAATAGATAGAGAGGACCCCATATTTATAGAAACGAGGGGGTAAGTCTTGCCCCACGAACAGGCATGACTGGCCAGCGGATGGGCACAATCGGCCAAGAGTTACACCCTCCCGGCGGCATGCATCCCTTCGCCAATACCGCATGGGTTTGGGTCGGACAGAGGCCCAAGGCCTTACCCAATCCCTCTGGAGTTAGTCCATGGTAGGACAGAGGCCCAAGGCCGGACCCCAATGGCCCACCACCGGCCCGGACCCAGACCATCGGACCGAAACCCGAACAGTCCGTCCAGCTGAGATGAGCTGACTTCCAGCTGCCTCAGCTGAGGGAGCTAGTAGTTCAGCTAATGGAGCTGACTTAGTAGTGGCCGAGCTGGAGTGAGCTTAACCTAACTCCGTTGAGCTGGTCGAGCTACCTGAGAGTTGTTTGATGCAGGAATCACAATAAGGACCTTAAGTAAGATCATTAAGTGATCGGGGTTCAGCTGTCAAGCAAGAGCAATTTGAGTCAATGGAGGACCAATGAGCTAATAAGCTCCATAGATGTGGCAAAGGTATGATCTAGCATTTACTTATGTAGATCTAGATAGAATGGTTTAGGGGAATGGAACCTCAGAATCGTATGGCTTAGTTTGGGTTTAGGATTGACCTTTAAGCTAATTGGTAGTTGAGTAAACTGACCAAGGCTAAGGTGATTTGACCAGACAAGTGTTAGATTGGTTTTAGACCAATGGTTAACTAGAGAATAATCTGCTGCGTATCTGTTGAAAGGATCTAAGCTATTAATGACTAGGGAAGTCTTTATCTAAGGTTTAAGTTAGCCGTCGCCTTTAGGCGATAATATAAATTAAGGGCACAAATTAAGAGGTTCGGCCAGGAAGTGGACCAGGCGATGTAAGGCTTCGACCACGGCCTTGTCGGCCGGATCAGGGTGTTACACCACCCACGTCGCCGTGGTCCGAACATTTCACCGGATCATTCAATTGGTAGGAGCGATGGGCGGTGTGTACAAAGGGCAGGGACGTAGTTAATGGGAGCTGATGAATTCCAAGGAATTCCTCGTTGAAAACCAACAATTGCAATGATCTATCCCCATCACGATGAAATTTCAAAGATTACCCGGGCCTGTCGGTCAAGGTGTGAACTCGATGATTACATCAGTGTAGTCTAAGTTTCCTTACAACCTTAACCTTCTTATCTGGCCATGGAATGCTTGTCTTGATGTCCTAAGACTGACTAGTACGTTTCCTCGAACCATGGCTGTCCCAATGATCCTATTCAGGATACGGGATGTTACAAGACGTCCTGTGTGTACTGAACAGACAGCCCACGTGGGCCAAAATCACCCGAACAGTCCACGGGAAGGGTCAGTGTGCTGAGTCCAAGGACCAACGTTATGATATGTGTACTGATGGACAGCCACAGACGTCCTGTGTGTGCAGATGGACACACACAAACACACACGGACAGCCACAGACATCCTGTGTGTGCTGACGGACACACACGAACGTCCGGTGTGTGCTGACGGACACCCACGGGCATCCTGTGTGTACTGAAAAGACAGCCCACTAGGGCCAAAATCACCCGAACAGTCCACAGGAAGGGCCAGCATGTTGAGTCCAAGGACCAGCATGCTGATATGTGTACTGATGAACAGCCACGTTCGTCCTGTGTGTGCTGACGGACACCAACGGACACACACTGACAGCCACGGACGTCCTATGTGTGCTGACGGACAGCCATGGACAGTCACAGACGTCCTGTCGGTGCTGGCGGACACCCACGAACGTCCTGTGTGTACTGAACAGACAGCCGACGTGGGCCAAAATCACCCAAACAGTCCACGGGAAGGGCCAGCGTGCTGAGTCCAAGGACCAGCGTGCTGATATGTGTATTGATGTACAGCCACAGACGCCCTGTGTGTGCTGACGGACACACACAGACACACACGGACAGCCACGGACGACTTGTGTGTGCTGACGGACACACACGGACGTCCTGTGTGTGCTGACGGACACCCACGGACGTCCTGTGTGTGCTGGCGGACACCCACGGACATCCTGTGTGTACTGAACAGACAGCCCACGTGGGGCCAAAATCACCCGAACAGTCCACGGGAAGGGTCAGCGTGCTGTGTTCAAGGACCAACGTGCTGATATGTGTACGGATGGACAGCCACAGACGTCTTGTGTGTGCTGACGGACACACACGGACACACACGGATAGCCACGGATGACTTGTGTGTGCTGACGGACACACACGGACGTCCTGTGTGTGTTGACGGACACCTACGGACGTCCTGTGTGTGCTGGCGGACACCCACGGACGTCCTGTGTGTACTGAACAGACAGCCCACGTGGGCCAAAATCACCCAAACAGTCCACGGGAGTGCCCAGCGCGGACGTTCTATGTGTGCTGACGGACACACACGAACGTCCTGTGTGTGTTGACGGACACCCACGGATGTCCTGTGTGTACTGAACAGACAGCCCACGTGGGCCAAAATCACCCAAACATTCCACGGGAGGGGCCAGCGTGCTGAGTCCAAGGACCAACGTGCTGATATGTGTACTGTTGGACAGCCACGGACGTCCTGTGTGTGCTTTCGGACACAGACGGACACACACGGACACACACGAACAGCCACGGATGTCCTGTGTGTGCTGGCAGACACCCACGGACGTTCTGTTTGTACTGAACAGACAGCCCACGTGGGCCAAAATCACCGGAACAGTCCACGGGAAGGGTCAGCGTGCTGAGTCCAAGGACCAACGTGCTGATATGTGTACGGATGGACAGCCACGGACGTCTTTTGTGTGCTGACGGACACACACGGACGACCTGTGTGTCCTGACGGACACACACGGACATCATGTGTGTGCTGACGGACACCCACGGACGTCCTGTGTGTGCTGGCGGACACCCACGGACTTCCTGTGTGTACTGAACAGACAGCCTACGTGGGCCAAAATCACCCAAACAGTCCACGGGATGGCACAGCGTGCTGATTCCAAAGACCAACGTGCTGATATGTGTACTGATGGACAGCCACGTATGTCCTGTGTGTGCTGATGGAAACACAGACGGACAGCTACGGACATCCTTTATGTGCTGACGGACACACACGAACGTCATGTGTGTGCTGACGGACACCCACAGACATCCTGTGTGTACTGAACAGACAGCCCACATGGGCCAAAATCACCCGAAGAGTCCACGGGAAGGGCCAGCGTGCTGAGTCTAAGGACCAGCGTGCTGATATGTGTACTGATGGACAACCAGGAACGTCTTGTGTGTGCTGACGGACAAGCACGGACAGCCACGGACTACCTGTGTGTGCTGACGGACACACACGGACGTCTTGTGTGTGCTGACGGACACGCACGGACGTCCTGTGTGTGCTGGCGGACACCCACGGACATCCTGTGTGTACTGAACAGACAGCCCACGTGGGGCAACATCACCCAGATAGTCCAAGGGATTACCCAGCGTGCTGATTCCAAGGACCAATGTGCTGATATGTGTACTGATGGACAGCCACGGATGTCCTGTGTGTGCTGACGGACACACACGGACACACACACGGACAGCTACAGACGTTCTTTATGTGCTGACAGACACACACGAACGTCATGTGTGTGCTGACGGACACCCACGGACGTCATATGTGTACTGTACAGACATCCCACGTGGGCCAAAATCACCCGAAGAGTCCACGGGAAGGGCCAGTGTGCTGAGTCCAAAGAACAGCGTGCTGATATGTGTACTGATGGACAGCCAGGAACGTCCTGTGTGTGCTGACGGAAACACACAGACACACACGGACAGCCACAGACGTCCTATGTGTGCTGACAGACAGCCACAGACATCCTGTGTGTGCTGGCGGACACCCACGGACGTCCTGTGTGTACTGAACAAACAGCCTACGTGGGCCAAAATCATCCAAACAATTCACGGGATGGGCCAGCGTGCTGTTTTCAAGGACCAACGTACTGATATGTGTACTGATGGACAGCCACGGACGTCCTGTGTGTGCTGACGGACACACAAGGACACACACGGAGAGCCACAGACGTCCCATGTGTGCTGATAGACACACACGAACGTCCCGTGTGTGCTGACGGGCAGCCACGGACGTCCTGTGTGTACTGAAAATACAGCCTACATGGCCCAAAATCACCCGAACAGTCCACGGGAAGAGTCAGCGTGCTGAGTCCAATGACCAACGTGCTGATATGTGTACTGATGGACAGCCATAGAAGTCCTGTGTGTGCTGACGGACACACACGGACAGCCACGGACGACCTGTGTGTGCTGACGGACACACACGGATGTCCTGTGTGTGCTGACGGACACCCACGGATGTCCTGTGTGTGCTGACGGACACCCACGGACGTCCTGTGTGTTCTGGCGGACACCCACGGACGTCCTGTGTGTACTGAACAGACAGCCTACGTGGGCCAAAATCACCCAAACAGTCCACGGGATGGCCCAGCGTACTGATTCCAAGGACCAACGTGCTGATATGTGTACTGATGGACAGCCACGTATGTCCTGTGTGTGCTGACGGAAACACACGGACAGCTACGGACGTCGTTTATGTGCTGACGGACACCCACGGACGTCCTGTGTGTACTGAACAAACAGCCCACGTGGGCCAAAATCATCCAAAGAGTTCACGGGATGGGCCAGCGTGCTGAGTTCAAGGACCAACGTGCTGATATGTGTACTGATGGACAGCCACGGACGTCCTGTGTGTGCTGATGGACACACAAGGACACACACGGACAGCCACAGACGTCCTATGTCTGCTGACAGACACACACGAACGTCCCGTGTGTGCTGACAGACAGCCACAAACGTCCTGTGTGTACTGAACAGACAGCCCACATGGGCCAAAATCACCCGAACAGTCCAAGGGAAGGGTCAGCGTGCTGAGTCCAAGGACCAACGTGCTGATATGTGTACTGATGGACAGCCACAGACGTCCTGTGTGTGCTGATGGACACACACGGACAGCCATGGACGACCTGTGTGTGCTGACGGACACACAAGGAAGTCCTGTGTGTGCTGACGGACACCCACGGATGTCCTGTGTGTACTGAACAGACAGCCCACGTGGGCCAAAATCACCCGAACAGTCCACGGTAAGGGCCAGCGTGCTGATATGTGTACTGATGGACAGCCACTGTAAGACCCAATCCCGGCCGCCTAGGCCGCGGTCGATGCCTCACGTCGCTCGGTCCACTTCCTGGCCGAACCTCTTAATTTCTGCCCTTTATTTATAATATCGCCTAAAGGCGAGGGCTAACTTAGACCTTAGCTAAAGACTTACCTAGTCATTAATAGCCTAGATCCTTTCAACAGATACGCAGCGGAATATTCTCTAGTTAACCATTGGTCTAAAACCAATCTAACACTTGTCTGCTCGAATCACCTTAGCCTTGGTCAGTTTACTCAACTACCAATTAGCTTAAAGGTCAATCCTAAACCCAAACCAAGCCATACGATTCTGAGGTTCCATTCCCCTAAACCATTCTATCTAGATCTACATAAGTAAATGCTAGATCATACCTTTGCCACATCTATGGAGCTTATTAGCTCATCGGTCCTCCATTGACTCGAATTGCTCTTGCTTAACAGCTGGACCATTATCACTCAATGATCTTACTTATGGTCCTTATCTTGACTCATGCGTCAAACAGCTCCCCTAGGTACTTAGTCATTCAACCAACCATCCCCACAGACATAAGTAACCTTTGAGAAGTCTTTGAAAGGATAAGGGTTTGCATCTGGTCTTTCTCGGCTCATGAACAATCCAAAATCCGTTTACCTTATAGGCAATAGTACCAAGTCCATCTTCTGGACTGACAAAGCTCATTAGATCCTAAGTCAATCAACCAACCATCCTCACATGACTTGGAACTGATGAGTCATCATCTGGCCTGACCGGCCTTGGGACTTAACCCAGACAACATATATGATTTGTTCATACCAACCGATGCATTCAGTAATCAGGTTAGGACCGACACCTTGAACCATCATTCAGAGGTCAGGTCGTCCATACTCAACCATGATCAGATCTTACACGGCCTTCCTTGAACAATCACACTTAGGCTCAGTATCTATGGTCTACGACACATAGTACTAGCCACACACTTCGTCATGACTCTTAGCCAATCTCGAAGCTATCAACACCAAGGTTGATATCTAGAAGCATCACATCAATACTCTTACTCCAGCATCGTGACTATCCATACTAGTGTTCGGCCATCGAACCATCGTCATGAAACATGATCCGACCACTAGACTTGATAAGCCATCGTCCACTTAGCATGTACTGATATAACTGGCCTTCCATTGCCATCATGTGGGTCTACCCTCTACATAAGGCATATGGCGCCTATCCTACTCACCAACCCGAGGTTGATTGTAAGATATCCCACTTAGCCTTTGCGGCTAGAACCATCCAACCATAGCCGGATCGTCCATTGTCCCGTCTAACCGTCTGGTTAAGATCTAGGTGCGATCGGCAAGTTATAAGTCCGGCCAAAAGGCTCACGGTCCTTCTTACCTGATCCAACCCAAAGCCTGGATCAATACCACCGAGTAAGGCCCAAGCCCAAACCGGATTGCCTTGCAACCGATCAGACCTTGCGACACAACACTCCGGTTAAACTAACCGTCCGTCCGTTCGACTATGCAGCCGCGGACTGTCCACTTGGTTCGGCCTAAGCCTTGAACCAATGGCACCGTTTGGAACTCACACCCTTTGGGAACTAGTACCCTTTGGACACTCGTGCCTCTTGGCAACTCATGACCCTTGGCATCTCGCACCCATTCAGATGCTCCAACCGTTCGACCTAACCGTCCGTAGGGACTGTCTGGTCCGTACGTGTGTCCGGCCTATGGCCAAAAAACCACACCTTAACCTACACAAGTCATGAACCATTGTGACTGTTCAGGGAAGGGTTGCAACCGTTCAGAACAGAACAGAACCGCCCCTATCCAATCGGATCACCTGAGGCCGGTTTAGACCATGCGCGCGCCTAACTCGTCGGTTATGGACCGCGACCGCATTACTCAACCAGAACCACGGTTACAACCAATCCCAACACATCAACAAGGCCACGCCAATGTACAGAAGGAGTGGAGGAAGAATTGGATGAAAAGAATGAGAAGAATAGGACACAATCCAAACGCCCATGGCTAGACCGGTTTGGACTGTCCGATTGTCTTAGCCGATGAGTCGGTGGTTACCCCACTGACCCTATCTGACTGAACCACGGCTTTGGAGTCCTTCTCCAGACCTTTCTCTATGCCTTGGGTATTCATAACCACACGGCCTCCTCTCTCCTAAACCATTCTCCTTGCCGGAGACACAAAACCACCACGACCGGCCCTTTTCCGGCCGATCTCTTGGCCGGGACTCTCTCTCTCTCTCTCTACGTTTTTCTCTGAGAATTTTACGCTGGAATTGGATAATGAAATCAACAGGAGAGACCCCATATTTATAGAAAACGAGGGGGTAAGTCTTGCCCCACGAACAGGCACGACTTGCTAGCGAATGGGCACCATCGGCCAAGAGTTGTCCCCTTTCGGCCACTTGCATCCTTTCGCCCTTTCTGATTGGGTTTGGGGTAGGTCATAAGCCCAACCCACGCCCCAAGACTCCTGGACTTAGCCCACGCCTTGTCCAAGGACCCAACAGCCCAATGGCCTCATGGCCGGACCTCACAGCCCGCCACTGACCCGGACCATCGGCCTAAAACCCGAACAGTCCGTCTAGCTGAGATGAGCTGACTCCCAGCTGCCTCAGCTGAGTGAGCTAGTAGTCCAGCTAGTGGAGCGTGACTTAGTAGTGGCTGAGCTGGATAACTCAACCTGCGTCGTTAGCTGGTCGAGCTACTTCTCTATCTCGTCAGCTACCGTCGTACTTGTCTTAGCCGTCTCTTTGCTTTATAAGGTAAGTCTAAGTTTCCTTAT
>NW_022610944.1:0-24700 GCF_000309985.2 Brassica rapa
TATATAAACTCTATTTCATGGTACATGTGCGTCGTTTAAATTTTTTGTCAATTAATTTAGTAAAACTTCATAATACTCCCTAAATTGGTTGACTAACCACTATAAAATCGCTATTATCTAGAAAAACGGAGACAACAAAGGTTCCAAACCTCTTTGACCTTCATCATATGTTAGTGAAGGATGCAACTATGCATTAAAATAGAATTTTCATTTTTTAAATTTTTCTCAAAATCTATGGGTTAACCACGAAAATATTGAATTTTCGGTAAATGCTCTATATACTGAAGCATATGATCTTTAGTGTTGTTTAAAATTTCTAAACATTTTGCATTTGTATTAATGTATATTAAACTCTATTTCATGGTACATGTGCGTCATTTAAATTTTTTGTCAATTAATTTAGTAAAACTTCATAATACTCCCTAAATTGGTTAACTAACCACTATAAAATCGCTATTTTCTAGAAAAACGGTGACAACAAAGGTTCCAAACCTCTTTGACCTTCATCATATGTTAGTGAGGGATGCAACTATGCATTAAAATAGAATTTTCATTTTTTTGAATTTTTCTCAAAATCTATGGGTTAACCCCTACGAAATATTTAATTTTTCGGTAAATGCTCTATACACTGAAGCCTATGATCTTTACTGTTGTTTTAATATTTATAAACACTTTCTATATTTGTATTCATGTATATTAAACTCTCTTTCATGGTACATGGCATCGTTTAAATTTTTGTCAATTAATTTAGTAAAACTTCATAATACTCCCTAAATTGGTTGACTAACTACTACTATAAAATCGCTATTATCTAGAAAAACGGAGACAACAAAGGTTCCAAACCTCTTTGACCTTCATCATATGTTAGTGAAGGATGCAACTATGCATTAAGAATTTTCATTTTTTAATTTTTCTCAAAATCTATGGTTAACCCTACGAAAATATTAAATTTTCGGTAAATGCTCTATATACTGAAGCATATGATCTTTAGTGTTGTTTTAAAATTTCTAAACACATTTTGCATTTGTATTAATGTATATTAAACTCTATTTCATGGTACATGTGCGTCGTTTAAATTTTTTGTCAATTAATTTAGTAAAACTTCATAATCCTCCCTAAATTGGTTGACTAACCACTATAAAATCGCTATTTTCTAGAAAAACGGTGACAACAAAGGTTCCAAACCTCTTTGACCTTCATCATATGTTAGTGAGGGATGCAACTATGCATTAAAATAGAATTTTCATTTTTTTTGAATTTTTCTCAAAATCTATGGGTTAACAACCCCTACGAAATATTTAATTTTTTGGTAAATGCTCTATACACTGAAGCCTATGATCTTTACTGTTGTTTTAATATTTATAAACACTTTCTATATTTGTATTCATGTATATTAAACTCTCTTTCATGGTACATAGGCATCGTTTAAATTTTTTGTCAATTAATTTAGTAAAACTTCATAATACTCCCTAAATTGGTTAACTAACCACTATAAAATCGCTATTTTCTAGAAAACGGTGACAACAAAGGTTGCAAACCTCTTTGACCTTCATCATATGTTAGTGAGGGATGCAACTATGCATTAAAATAGAATTTTCATTTTTTTGAATTTTTCTCAAAATCTATGGTTAACCTACGAAAATATTGAATTTTCGGTAAATGCTTATATACTGAAGCATATGATCTTTAGTGTTGTTTTAAAATTTCTAAACACATTTTGCATTTGTATTAATGTATATTAAACTCTATTTCATGGTACATGTGCGTCGTTTAAATTTTTTGTCAATTAATTTAGTAAAACTTCATAATACTCCCTAAATTGGTTGACTAACCACTATAAAATCGCTATTTTCTAGAAAAACGGTGACAACAAAGGTTCCAAACCTCTTTGACCTTCATCATATGTTAGTGAGGGATGCAACTATGCATTAAAATAGAATTTTCATTTTTTGAATTTTTCTCAAAATCTATTTTTTAACCCCTACGAAATATTTAATTTTTCGGTAAATGCTCTATACACTGAAGCCTATGATCTTTACTGTTGTTTTAATATTTATAAACACTTTCTATATTTGTATTCATGTATATTAAACTCTCTTTCATGGTACATGGGCATCGTTTAAATTTTTTGTCAATTAATTTTGTAAAACTTCATAATACTCCCTAAATTGGTTGACTAACTACTATAAAATCGCTATTATCTAGAAAAACGGAGACAACAAAGGTTCCAAACCTCTTTGACCTTCATCATATGTTCGTGAAGGATGCAACTATGCATTAAAATAGAATTTTCATTTTTTTGAAATTTTCTCAAAATCTATGGGTTAACCCCCCTACGAAATATTTAATTTTTCGGTAAATTCTTTATATATACTGAAGCATATGATCTTTAGTGTTGTTTTAAAATTTCTAAAAATATTTTGAATTTTTATTAATGTATATTAAACTCTATTCATGGTACATGGCGTCGTTTAAATTTTTTGTCAATTAATTTAGTAAAACTTCATAATACTCCCTAAATTGGTTGACTAACCACTATAAAATCGCTATTCTCTAGAAAACGGAGACAACAAAGGTTCCAAACCTCTTTGACCTTCATCATATGTTAGTGAAGGATGCAACTATGCATTAAAATAGAATTTTCATTTTTTAAAATTTTCTCAAAATCTATGGTTAACCCTACGAAAATATTGAATTTTCGGTAAATGCTCTATATACTGAAGCATATGATCTTTAGTGTTGTTTTAAAATTTCTAAACACATTTGCATTTGTATTAATGTATATTAAACTCTATTCATGGTACATGTGCGTCGTTTAAATTTTTTGTCAATTAATTTAGTAAAACTTCATAATACTCCCTAAATTGGTTGACTAACCACTATAAAATCGCTATTTTCTAGAAAAACGGAGACAACAAAGGTTCCAAACCTCTTTGACCTTCATCATATGTTAGTGAGGGATGCAACTATGCATTAAAATAGAATTTTCATTTTTTTGAATTTTTCTCAAAATCTATGGGTTAACAACCCCTACGAAATATTTAATTTTTCGGTAAATGCTCTATATACTGAAGCCTATGATCTTTACTGTTGTTTTAAAATTTCTAACACTTCTATATTTGTATTAATGTATATTAAACTCTCTTTCATGGTACATGGGCATCGTTTAAATTTTTTGTCAATTAATTTAGTAAAACTTCATAATACTCCCTAAATTGGTTGACTAACCACTATAAAATCGCTATTTCTAGAAAACGGAGACAACAAAGGTTCCAAACCTCTTTGACCTTCATCATATGTTAGTGAGGGATGCAACTATGCATTAAAATAGAATTTTCATTTTTTGAATTTTTCTCAAAATCTATGGGTTAACCCCTACGAAATTTAATTTTTCGGTAAATGCTCTATATACTGAAGCCTATGATCTTTACTGTTGTTTTAATATTTCTAAACACTTCTATATTGTATTATTGTATATTAAACTCTCTTTCATGGTACATGGGCATCGTTTAAATTTTTTGTCAATTAATTTAGTAAAACTTCATAATACTCCTAAATTGGTTGACTAACCACTATAAAATCGCTATTCTCTAGAAAAACGGAGACAAAGGTTCCAAACCTCTTTGACCTTCATCATATGTTGTGAAGGATGCAACTATGCATTAAAATAGAATTTTCATTTTTTTAATTTTTCTCAAAATCTATGGGTTAACCCTTACGAAAAATTTATTTTTTCGGTAAATGCTCTATATACTGAAGCCTATGATTTTAGTGTTGTTTTAAAATTTCTAACACATTCTACATTTGTATTAATGTATATTAAACTCTCTTTCATGGTACATGGGCATCGTTTAAATTTTTTGTCAATTAATTTGGTAAAACTTCATAATACTCCCTAAATTGGTTGACTTAACCACTATAAAATCACTATTCTCTAGAACAACGGAGACAACCAAGGTTCCAAACCTCTTTGACCTTCATCATATGTTAGTGAGAGATGCAACTATGCATTAAAATAGAATTTTCATTTTTTTTGAATTTTTCTCAAAATCTATGGGTCCCTACAAAATATTTATTTTTTTGGTAAATGCTCTATATACTGAAGCCTATGATCTTTACTGTTGTTTTAATATTTCTAAACACTTTCTATATTTGTATTCATTTATATTAAACTCTCTTTCATGGTACATAGGCATCGTTTAAATTTTTTGTCAATTAATTTAGTAAAACTTCAAAATACTCCCTAAATTGGTTGACTAACCACTATAAAATCGCTATTATCTAGAAAAACGGAGACAACAAAGGTTCCAAACCTCTTTGACCTTCATCATATGTTCGTGAAGGATGAAACTATGCATTAAATAAGAATTTTCATTTTTTTGAATTTTTCTCAAAATCTATGGGTTAACCCCTACAAAATATTTAATTTTTCGGTAAATGCTCTATACACTGAAGCCTATGATCTTTACTGTTGTTTTAATATTTATAAACACTTACTATATTTGTATTAATGTATATTAAACTCTCTTTCATGGTACATGGGCATCGTTTAAATTTTTTGTCAATTAATTTAGTAAAACTTCATAATACTCCCTAAATTGGTTGACTAACCACTATAAAATCGCTATTTTCTAGAAAAACGGTGACAACAAAGGTTCCAAACCTCTTTGACCTTCATCATATGTTAGTGAGGGATGCAACTATGCATTAAAATAGAATTTTCATTTTTTTGAATTTTTCTCAAAATCTATGGGTTAACCCCTACGAAATATTTAATTTTTCGGTAAATGCTCTATACACTGAAGCCTATGATCTTTACTGTTGTTTTAATATTTCTAAACACTTTCTATATTTGTATTCATTTATATTAAACTCTCTTTCATGGTACATGGACATCGTTTAAATTTTTTGTCAATTAATTTAGTAAAACTTCATAATACTCCCTAAATTGGTTAACTAACCACTATAAAATCGCTATTTTCTAGAAAAACGTGACAACAAAGGTTGCAAACCTCTTTGACCTTCATCATATGTTAGTGAGGGATGCAACTATGCATTAAAATAGAATTTTTATTTTTTTGAATTTTTCTCAAAATCTATGGGTTAACCCTACGAAAATTTAATTTTTCGGTAAATGCTCTATATACTGAAGCTATGATCTTTACTGTTGTTTTAAAATTTCTAAACACTTCTATATTTGTATTAATGTATATTAAACTCTCTTTCATGGTACATGGCATCGTTTAAATTTTTTTCAATTAATTTAGTAAAACTTCATAATACTCCCTAAATTGGTTGACTAACCACTATAAAATCGCTATTCTCTAGAAAAACGGAGACAACAAAGGTTCCAAACCTCTTTGACCTTCATCATATGTTAGTGAAGGATGCAACTATGCATTAAATAGAATTTTCATTTTTTTGAATTTTTCTCAAAATCTATGGGTTAACCCCTACGAAATATTTAATTTTTCGGTAAATGCTCTATATACTGAAGCCTATGATCTTTACTGTTGTTTTAAATTTATAAACACATTTCTTATTTGTATTAATGTATATTAAACTCTCTTTCATGGTACATGGGCATCGTTTAAATTTTTTGTCAATTAATTTAGTAAAACTTCATAATACTCCCTAAATTGGTGACTAACCACTATAAAATCGCTATTTTCTAGAAAAACGGAGACAACAAAGGTTCCAAACCTCTTTGACCTTCATCATATGTTAGTGAAGGATGCAACTATGCATTAAAATAGATTTTCATTTTTTGAATTTTTCTCAAAATCTATGGGTTAACCCCTACAAAATATTGAATTTTCGGTAAATGCTCTATATACTGAAGCCTATGATCTTTAGTGTTGTTTTAAAATTTCTAAACACATTCTATATTTGTATTAATGTATATTAAACTCTTTCATGGTACATGGGTCGTTTAAATTTTTGTCAATTAATTTAGTAAAACTTCATAATACTACCCTAAATTGGTTGACTAACCACTATAAAATCGCTATTCTAGAAAAGGAGACAACAAAGGTTCCAAACCTCTTTGACCTTCATCATATGTTAGTGAAGGATGCAACTATGCATTAAAATAGAATTTTCAGTTTTTTTAATTTTTCTCAAAATCTATTGGTTAACCCTACGAAAATATTGAATTTTCAGGTAAATTCTTTATATATACTGAAGCATATGATCTTTAGTGTTGTTTTAAAATTTCTAAACACATTCTACATTTGTATTAATGTATATTAAACTCTCTTTCATGGTACATGGGTATCGTTTAAATTTTTTGTCAATTAATTTAGTAAAACTTCATAATACTGCCTAAATTGGTTGACTAACCAATATAAAATCGCTATTCTCTAGAAAAACGGAGACAACAAAGGTTCTAAATTCTTTGAACTTAATCATATGTTAGTGAAGGATGCAACTATGCATTAAAATAGAATTTTCATTTTTTTTAAATTTTCTCAAAATCTATGGGTTAACCCCTACGAATATTTAATTTTTCGGTAAATGCTCTATATACTGAAGCCTATGATCTTTACTGTTGTTTTAATATTTCTAAACACTTTCTATATTTGTATTCATTTATATTAAACTCTCTTTCATGGTACATGGACATCGTTTAAATTTTTTGTCAATTAATTTAGTAAAACTTCAAAATACTCCCTAAATTGGTTGACTAACCACTATAAAATCGCTATTATCTAGAAAAACGGTGACAAAGGTTCCAAACCTCTTTGACCTTCATCATATGTTCGTGAAGGATGAAACTATGCCTTAAAATAGAATTTTCAGTTTTTTTTAATTTTTATCAAAATCTATGGGTTAACCCCTACGAAAAAATTAATTTTCGGTAAATGCTCTATATACTGAAGCCTATGATTTTAGTGTTGTTTTAAAATTTCTAAACACATTCTACATTTGTATTAATGTATATTAAACTCTCTTTCATGGTACATGGGATCGTTTAAATTTTTGTCAATTAATTGTAAAACTTCAATACTATAATACTCCTAAATTGGTTGACTAACCACTATAAAATCGCTATTCTCTAGAAAAACGGAGACAACAAAGGTTCCAAACCTCTTTGACCTTCATCATATGTTAGTGAAGGATGCAACTATGCATTAAAATAGAATTTTCATTTTTTTTAATTTTTCTCAAAATCTATGGGTCCCTACGAAATATTTAATTTTTGGTAAATGCTCTATATACTGAAGCCTATGATCTTTAGTGTTGATTTAAAATTTATAAACACTTTCTATATTTGTATTAATGTATATTAAACTCTCTTTCAAGGTACAAGTGCTTCGTTTTAATTTTGTTTCAATTAATTTAGTAAACGTTCATAATACTCCTTAAATTGGTTGACTAACCACTATAAAATCGTTATTCTCTTGAAAAACGGAGACAAAAAAAGTTTCCAAACCTCTTTGACCTTCATAATATGTTACTGAAGGATGCAACTATGCATTAAAATAGAATTTTCATTTTTTTTGAATTTTTCTCAAAATCTATGGGTTAACCCCTACGAAATATTTAATTTTTCGGTAAATGCTCTATATACTGAAGCCTATGATCTTTAGTGTTGTTTTAATATTTATAAACACTTACTATATTTGTATTCATGTATATTAAACTCTCTTTCATGGTACATGGGCATCGTTTAAATTTTTTGTCAATTAATTTAGTAAAACTTCATAATACTCCCTAAATTGGTTAACTAACCACTATAAAATCGCTATTTTCTAGAAAAACGGTGACAACAAAGGTTTCAAACCTCTTTGACCTTCATCATATGTTAGTGAGTGATGCAACTATGCATTAAACTAGAATTTTCATTTTTTTGAATTTTTCTCAAAATCTATGGGTTAACCCCTACGAAATATTTAATTTTTCGGTAAATGCTCTATACACTGAAGCGTATGATCTTTACTGTTGTTTTAATATTTCTAAACACTTTCTATATTTGTATTAATGTATATTAAACTCTCTTTCATGGTACATGGCATCGTTTAATTTTTTGTCAATTAATTTAGTAAAACTTCATAATACTCCTAAATTGGTTGACTAACCACTATAAAATCGCTATTTCTAGAAAAACGGACAACAAAGGTTCCAAACCTCTTTGACCTTCATCATATGTTAGTGAAGGATGCAACTATGCATTAAAATAGAATTTTCATTTTTTTGAATTTTTCTCAAAATCTATGGGTTAACCCCTACGAAATATTTAATTTTTCGGTAAATGCTCTATATACTGAAGCCTATGATCTTTAGTGTTGTTTAAAATTTTATAAACACATTCTATATTTGTATTAATGTATATTAAACTCTCTTTCATGGTACATGGGCATCGTTTAAATTTTTTGTCAATTAATTTAGTAAAACTTCATAATACTCCCTAAATTGTTTGACTAACCACTATAAAATCGCTATTCTCTAGAAAAACGGAGACAAAAAGGTTCCAAACCTCTTTGACCTTCATCATATGTTAGTGAAGGATGCAACTATGCATTAAAATAGAATTTTCATTTTTTTTGAATTTTTCTCAAAATCTATGGGTTAACCCCTACGAAATATTTAATTTTTCGGTAAATGCTCTATACCTGAAGCCTATGATCTTTAGTGTTGTTTTTAAATTTCTAAACACATTCTATATTTGTATTAATGTATATTAAACTCTCTTTCATGGTACATGGCATCGTTTAAATTTTTTGTCAATTAATTTAGTAAAACTTCATAATACTCCCTAAATTGGTTGACTAACCACTATAAAATCGCTATTTCTAGAAAAACGGAGACAACAAAGGTTCCAAACCTCTTTGACCTTCATCATATGTTAGTGAGGATGCAACTATGCATTAAAATAGAATTTTCATTTTTTTGAATTTTTCTCAAAATCTATGGGTTAACCCCTACAAATATTTAATTTTTCGGTAAATGCTTATATACTGAAGCCTATGATCTTTAGCTGTTGTTTTAAAATTTATAAACACATTCTTATTTGTATTAATGTATATTAAACTCTCTTTCATGGTACATGGGCATCGTTTAAATTTTTTGTCAATTAATTTAGTAAAACTTCATAATACTCCCTAAATTGGTTGACTAACCACTATAAAATCGCTATTTCTAGAAAACGGAGACAACAAAGGTTCCAAACCTCTTTGACCTTCATCATATGTTAGTGAGGGATGCAACTATGCATTAAAATAGAATTTTCATTTTTTATTTTTTTCTCAAATCTATGGGTTAACCCCTACGAAATATTTAATTTTTCGGTAAATGCTCTATATACTGAAGCTATGATCTTTACTGTTGTTTTAATTTCTAAACACTTTCTATATTTGTATTAATGTATATTAAACTCTCTTTCATGGTACATGCATCGTTTAAATTTTTTGTCAATTAATTTAGTAAAACTTCATAATACTCCCTAAATTGGTTGACTAACCACTATAAAATCGCTATTTCTCTAGAAAAACGGAGACAACAAAGGTTCCAAACCTCTTTGACCTTCATCATATGTTAGTGAGGGATGCAACTATGCATTAAAATAGAATTTTCATTTTTTTGAATTTTTCTCAAATCTATGGGTTACCCCTACGAAAATATTTAATTTTTCGGTAAATGCTCTATATACTGAAGCCTATGATCTTTCTGTTGTTTTAAAATTTCTAAACACTTTCTATATTTGTATTAATGTATATTAAACTCTCTTTCAAGGTACAAGTGCTTCGTTTTAATTTTGTTTCAATTAATTTAGTAAACGTTCATAATACTCCTTAAATTGGTTGACTAACCACTATAAAATCGTTATTCTCTTGAAAAACGGAGACAAAAAAAGTTTCCAAACCTCTTTGACCTTCATAATATGTTACTGAAGGATGCAACTATGCATTAAAAAAGTATTTTCATAATTTTGAATTTTTTAAAAATCTATGAGTTAACCCCTACGAAATATTTAATTTTTCGGTAAATGCTCTATATACTGAAGCCTATGATCTTTAGTGTTGTTTTAAAATTTTATAAACACTTTCTATATTTGTATTAATGTATATTAAACTCTCTTTCATGGTACATGGCATCGTTTAAATTTTTTGTCAATTAATTTAGTAAAACTTCATAATACTCCCTAAATTGGTTGACTAACCACTATAAAATCGCTATTATCTAGAAAAACGGAGACACCAAAGGTTCCAAACCTCTTTGACCTTCATCATATGTTCGTGAAGGATGCAACTATGCATTAAAATAGAATTTTCAATTTTTTAAATTTTTCTCAAAATCTATGGGTTAACCCTACGAAAATATTGAATTTTCAGGTAAATTCTTTATATATACTGAAGCATATGATCTTTAGTGTTGTTTTAAAATTTCTAAAAATAATTTGCATTTGTATTAATGTATATTAAACTCTCTTTCATGGTACATGGGCATCGTTTAAATTTTTTGTCAATTAATTTAGTAAAACTTCATAATACTCCCTAAATTGGTTAACTAACCACTATAAAATCGCTATTTTCTAGAAAAACGGTGACAACAAAGGTTCCAAACCTCTTTGACCTTCATCATATGTTAGTGAGGATGCAACTATGCATTAAAATAGAATTTTCAATTTTTTAATTTTTCTCAAAATCTATGGGTTAACCCTACGAAATATTGAATTTTTCGGTAAATGCTCTATATACTGAAGCATATGATCTTTAGTGTTGTTTTAAAATTTCTAAAAATAATTTGCATTTGTATTAATGTATATTAAACTCTCTTTCATGGTACATGGGCATCGTTTAAATTTTTTGTCAATTAATTTAGTAAAACTTCATAATACTCCCTAAATTGGTTAACTAACCACTATAAAATCGCTATTTTCTAGAAAAACGGTGACAACAAAGGTTCCAAACCTCTTTGACCTTCATCATATGTTAGTGAGTGATGCAACTATGCATTAAACTAGAATTTTCATTTTTTTGAATTTTTCTCAAAATCTATGGGTTAACCCCTACGAAATATTTAATTTTTCGGTAAATGCTCTATACACTGAAGCCTATGATCTTTACTGTTGTTTTAATATTTCTAAACACTTTCTATATTTGTATTCATTTATATTAAACTCTCTTTCATGGTACATGGGCATCGTTTAAATTTTTTGTCAATTAATTTAGTAAAACTTCAAAATACTCCCTAAATTGGTTGACTAACCACTATAAAATCGCTATTATCTAGAAAAACGGAGACAACAAAGGTTCCAAACCTCTTTGACCTTCATCATATGTTAGTGAAGGATGAAACTATGCATTAAAATAGAATTTTCAGTTTTTTTAATTTTTATCAAAATCTATGGGCTAACCCTTACGAAAAAACTTATTTTTCGGTAAATGCTCTATATACTGAAGTCTATGATTTTTAGTGTTGTTTTAAAATTTCTAAACACATTCTAAATTTGTATTAATGTATATTAAACTCTCTTTCATGGTACATGGGAATCGTTTAAATTTTTTGTCAATTAATTTGGTAAAACTTCTTAATACTCCCTAAATTGGTTGACTAACCACTATAAAATCGCTATTGTCTAGAAAAACGGAGACAACTAAGGTTCCAAACCTCTTTGACCTTCATCATATGTTCGTGAAGGATGTAACTATGCATTAAAATAGAATTTTCAATTTTTTATATTTTTCTCAAAATCTATGGGTTAACCCTACGAAAATAATGAATTTTCCGGTAAATTCGTTATATACTGATGCATATGATCTTTAGTGTTGTTTTAAAATTTCTAAACACATTTTGCATTTGTATTAATGTATATTAAACTCTATTTCATGGTACATGTGCGTCGTTTAAATTTTTTGTCAATTAATTTAGTAAAACTTCATAATACTCCCTAAATTGGTTGACTAACCACTATAAAATTGCTATTTTCTAGAAAAACGGTGACAACAAAGGTTCCAAACCTCTTTGACCTCCATCATATGTTAGTGAGGGATGCAACTATGCATTAAAATAGAATTTTCATTTTTTTGAATTTTTCTCAAAATCTATGGGTTAACTCCTACGAAATATTTAATTTTTCGGTAAATGCTCTATACACTGAAGCCTATGATCTTTACTGTTGTTTTAATATTTATAAACACTTACTATATTTGTATTCATGTATATTAAACTCTCTTTCATGGTACATGGGCATCGTTTAAATTTTTTGTCAATTAATTTAGTAAAACTTCATAATCCTCCCTAAATTGGTTGACTAACCACTATAAAATCGCTATTTTCTAGAAAAACGGTGACAACAAAGGTTCCAAACCTCTTTGACCTTCATCATATGTTAGTGAGGGATGCAACTATGCATTAAAATAGAATTTTCATATTTTTGAATTTTTCTCAAAATCTATGGGTTAACCCCTACGAAAATATTTAATTTTTCGGTAAATGCTCTATATACTGAAGCCTATGATCTTCAGTGTTGTTTTAAAATTTCTAAACGCATTCTACATTTGTATTAATGTATATTAAACTCTCTTTAATTGTACATGGGCATCGTTTAATCTTTTTTTCAATTAATTTAGTAAAATTTCATAATACTCTCTAAATTGGTTAACTAACCACTATAAAATCGCTATTCTCTAGAAAAACGGAGACTACAAAGGTTCCAAACCTCATTAACCTTCATCATATGTTAGTGAATGATGCAACTATGCATTAAAATAGAATTTTCATTTTTTGAATTTTTCTCAAATCTATGGGTTAACCCCTACGAAAATATTGAATTTTTCGGTAAATGCTCTATATACTGAAGCCTATGATCTTTAGTGTTGTTTTAAAATTTCTAAACACATTCTACATTTTTATTAATGTATATTAAACTCTCTTTCATGGTACATGGGCATCGTTTAATTTTTTGTCAATTAATTTAGTAAAATTCATAATACTCCCCAAATTGGTTGACTAACCACTATAAAATCGCTATTCTCTAGAAAACGAGACAACAAAGGTTCCAAACCTCTTTGACCTTCATCATATGTTAGTGAAGGATGCAACTATGCATTAAAATATAATTTTCATTTTTTTGAATTTTTCTCAAATCTATGGGTTAACCACGAAATATTTAATTTGGTAAATGCTCTATATACTGAAGCATTTGATCTTTAGTGTTGTTTTAAAATTTCTAAACACATTCTACATTTGTATTAATGTATATTAAACTCTCTTTCATTGTACATGGGCATCGTTTATTTTTTTGTCAATTAATTTAGTAAAACTTCATAATATTCCCTAAATTGGTTAACTAACCACAATGAAATCGCTATTCTCTAGAAAAACGGAGACAACAAAGGTTCCAAACCTCTTTGACCTTCATCATATGTTAGTGAAGGATGCAACTATGTATTGAAATATAATTTTCATTTTTTTGATTTTTTTCTCAAAATCTATGGGTTAACAACCCCTACGAAAATATTGAATTTTTCGGTAAATGCTCTATATACTGAAGCCTATGATCTTTAGTGTTGTTTTAAAATTTCTAAACACATTCTACATTTGTATTAATGTATATTAAACTCTCTTTCATGGTACATGAGCATCGTTTAAATTTTGGTCAATTAATTTAGTAAAACTTCATAATACTCCCTAAATTGGTTGACTAACCACTATAAAATCGCTATTCTCTAGAAAAGGAGACAACAAAGGTTCCAACCTCTTTGACCTTTCATATGTTAGTGAAGGATGCAACTATGCATTAAAATAGAATTTTCATTTTTTGAATTTTTCTCAAAATCTATGGTTAACCCCTACGAAAATATTGAATTTTCGGTAAATGCTCTATATACTGAAGCCTATGATTTTAGTGTTGTTTTAAAATTTCTAAACACATTCTACATTTGTATTAATGTATATTAAACTCTCTTTCATGGTACATGGGATCGTTTAAATTTTTTGTCAATTAATTTAGTAAAACTTCATAATACTCCTAAATTGGTTGACTAACCACTATAAAATCGCTATTCTCTAAGAAAAACGGAGACAACAAAGGTTCCAAACCTCTTTGACCTTCATCATATGTTAGTGAAGGATGCAATATGCATTAAAATAGAATTTTATTTTTTTGAATTTTTCTCAAAATCTATGGGTTAACCCTACGAAAATATTTAATTTTCGGTAAATGCTGTATATACTGAAGCCTATGATTTTTCAGGGTAGTTTTAAAATTTCTAACCATATTCTACATTTGTATTAATGTATATTAAACTCTCTTTCATGGTACATGGGAATCGTTTAAAATTTTTGTCAATTAATTTAGTAAAACTTCATAATACTCCCTAAATTGGGTGACTAACCACTATAAAATCGCTATTCTCTAGAAAAAGGAGACAACAAAAGTTCCAAACCTCTGTGACCTTCATCATATGTTAGTGAAGGATACAATTATGCATTAAAATAGAATTTTCATTTTTTTGAATTTTTCTCAAAATCTATGGGTTAACTAACCCCTACGAAAATATTTTATTTTTCGGTAAATGCTGTATATACTGAAGCCTATGATTTTTCAGTGTAGTTTTAAAATTTCTAACCACATTCTACATTTGTATTAATGTATATTAAACTCTCTTTCATGGTACATGGGCATCGTTTAAATGTTTTGTCAATTAATTTAGTAAAACTTCATAATACTCCCAAATTGGTTGACTAACCACTATAAAATCGCTATTCTCAAGAATAACGGAGGCAACAAAGGTTCCAAACCTCTTTGACCTTCATCATATGTTAGTAAAGGATGCAACTATTCATTAAAATAGAATTTTATTTTTTTTGAATTTTTCTCAAAATCTATGGGTTAACCCCTACGAAAATATTGAATTTTTCGGTAAATGCTCTACATACTGAAGCCTATTATTTTTTAGTGTTGTTTTAAAATTTCTAACCACATTCTACATTTGTATTAATGTATATTAAACTCTCTTTCATGGTACATGGGCATCGTTTAATTTTTTGTCAATTAATTTAGTAAAACTTCATAATACTCCAAATTGGTTGACTAACCACTATAAAATCGCTATTCTCTAGAAAAACGGAGACAACAAAGGTTCCAAACCTCTTTGACCTTCATCATATGTTAGTGAATGCAACTATGCATTAAAATAGAATTTTCATTTTTTGAATTTTTCTCAAAATCTATGGGTTAACCCTACGAAAATATTTAATTTTCGGTAAATGCTCTATATACTGAAGCCTATGATCTTTTAGTGTTGTTTTAAAATTTCTAAACACATTCTACATTTGTATTAATGTATATTAAACTCTTTCATGGTACATGGGCATCGTTTAAATTTTTTGTCAATTAATTTAGTAAAACTTCATAATACTCCCTAAATTGGTTGACTAACCACTATAAAATCGCTATTCTCTAGAAAAACGGAGACAACAAAGGTTCCAAACCTCTTTGACCTTCATCATATGTTAGTGAAGGATGCAACTATGCATTAAAATAGAATTTTCATTTTTTGATTTTTTCTCAAAATCTATGGGTTAACCCTACGAAAATATTGAATTTTTCGGTAAATGCTCTATATAATGAAGCCTATGATTTTTAGTGTTGTTTTAAAATTTCTAAACACATTCTACATTTTTATTAATGTATATTAAACTCTCTTTCATTGTACATGGGTATCGATTAAATTTTTTGTCAGTTAATTTAGTAAAACTTCATAATACTCCCCAAATTGGTTGAGTAACCACTATAAAATCGCTATTCTCTAGAAAAAAGACAACAAAGGTTCCAAACTCTTTGACCTTCATCATATGTTAGTGAAGGATGCAACTATGCATTAAAAATATTTTCATTTTTTTAAATTTTTCTCAAAATCTATGGGTTAACGAAAAATTAATTTTTCGGTAAATGCTGTATATACTGAAGCCTATGATTTTTCAGGGTAGTTTTAAAATTTCTAACCACATTCTACATTTGTATTAATGTATATTAAACTCTCTTTCATGGTACATGGGCATCGTTTAAATGTTTTGTCAATTAATTTAGTAAAACTTCATAATACTCCCAAATTGGTTGACTAACCACTATAAAATCGCTATTCTCTAGAAAAACGGAGACAACAAAGGTTCCAAACCTCTTTGACCTTCATCATATGTTAGTAAAGGATGCAACTATGCATTAAAATAGAATTTTCATTTTTTGAATTTTTCTCAAAATCTATGGGTTAACCCCTACGAAAATATTGAATTTTTCGGTAAATGCTCTATATACTGAAGCCTATGATCTTTAGTGCTGTTTTAAAATTTCTAAACACATTCTACATTTGTATTAATGTATATTAAACTCTCTTCATTGGTACATGGACATCGTTTCAATTTTTTGTCAATTAAATTAGTAAAACTTTATAATATCCCCAAATTGGTTGACTAAACCACTATAAATCGCTATTCTTCTAGAAAAGGAGACAACAAAGGTTCCAAACCTCTTTGACCTTCATCATATGTTAGTGAAGGATGCAACTATGCATTAAAATAGAATTTTCATTTTTTGAATTTTTCTCAAAATCTATGGGTTAACCCCTACGAAAATATTTAATTTTTCGGTAAATGCTCTATATACTGAAGCCTATGATTTTTTAGCGTAGTTTTAAAATTTCTAACCACATTCTACATTTGTATTAATGTATATTAAACTCTCTTTCATGGTACATGGGCATCGTTTAAATTTTTTGTCAATTAATTTAGTAAAACTTCATAATACTCTCTAAATTGGTTGACTAACCACTATAAAATCGCTATTCTCTAGAAAAAACGGAGACAACAAAGGTTCCAAACCTCTTTGACCTTCATCATATGTTAGTGAAGGATGCAACTATGCATTAAAATAATTTTTCATTTTTTTTTTTTAATTTTTCTAAAATCTATGGGTTAACCCCTACGAAAATATTTAATTTTTCGGTAAATGCTCTATATACTGAAGCCTATGATCTTTAGTGTTGTTTTAAAATTTCTAAACACATTCTACATTTTTATTAATGTATATTAAACTCTCTTTCATGGTACATGGGCATCGTTTAAATTTTTTGTCAATTAATTTAGTAAAACTTCATAATACTCCCTAAATTGGTTGAGTAACCACTATAAATCGCTATTCTTTAGAAAACGGAGACAACAAAGGTTCCAAACCTCTTTGACCTTCATCATATGTTAGTGAAGGATGCAACTATGCATTAAAATAGAATTTTCATTTTTTTGAATTTTTTTTCAAAATCTATGGGTAAATGCTGTATATACTGAAGCCTATGATTTTTAGCGTAGTTTTAAAATTTCTAACCACATTCTACATTTGTATTAATGTATATTAAAATCTCTTTCATGGCACATAGGCATCGTTTAAATTTTTTGTCAATTAATTTAGTAAAACTTCATAATACTCCCTAAATTGGTTTACTAACCACTATAAAATTGCTATTCTCTAGAAAAACGGAGACAACAAAGGTTCCAAACCTATTTGAACTTTATCATATGTTAGTGAAGGATGCAACTATGCCTTATAATATAATTTTATTTTTTTGAATTTTTCTCAAAATCTATGGTTAACCCTACGAAAATATTGAATTTTTCGTAAATGCTCTATATACTGAAGCTATGATCTTTAGTGTTGTTTTAAAATTTCTCTAAACACATTCTAACATGTTGTATATGAAATCGTTTAAAATTTTTTGTCAATTAATTTAGTAAAACTTCATAATACTCCCTAAATTGGTTGACTAACCACTATAAAATCGCTATTCTCTAGAAAAACGGAGACAACAAAGGTTCCAAACCTCTTTGACCTTCATCATATGTTAGTGAAGGATGCAACTATGCATTAAAATAGAATTTTCATTTTTTTTGATTTTTTCTCAAATCTATGGGTTAACCCCTACGAAAATATTTAATTTTTCGGTAAATGCTCTATATACTGAAGCCTATGATTTTTAGTGTTGTTTTAAAATTTTCTAAACACATTCTACATTTGTATTAATGTATATTAAACTCTCTTTCATGGTACATGGGCATCGTTTAATTTTTTGTCAATTAATTTAGTAAAACTTCATAATACTCCCTAAATTGGTTGACTAACCACTATAAAATCGCTATTCTCTAGAAAACGGAGACAACAAAGTTCCAAACCTCTTTGACCTTCATCATATGTTAGTGAAGGATGCAACTATGCATTAAAATAGATTTTCATTTTTTGAATTTTTCTCAAATCTATGGGTTAACCCTACGAAAATATTTAATTTTTCGGTAAATGCTATGTATACTGAAGCCTATGATCTTTAGTATTGTTTTAAAATTTCTAACCACATTCTACATTTGTATTAATGTATATTAAAATCTCTTTCATGGTACATGGGCATCGTTTAAATTTTTTGTCAATTAATTTAGTAAAACTTCATAATACTCCCCAAATTGGTTGACTAACCACTATAAAATCGCTATTCTCTAGAAAAACGGAGACAACAAAGGTTCCAAACCTCTTTGACCTTCATCATATGTTAGTAAAGGATGCAACTATGCATTAAAATAGAATTTTCATTTTTTTGAATTTTTCTCAAAATCTATGGGTTAACCCGTACGAAAATATTGAATTTTTCGGTAAATGCTCTACATACTGAAGCCTATGATCTTTAGTGTTGTTTTAAAATTTCTAAACAGATTCTACATTTTTATTAATGTATATTAAACTCTCTTTCACGGTACATGGGCATCGTTTAAATTTTTTGTCAATTAATTTAGTAAAATTTCATAATACTCCCTAAATTGGTTGACTAACCACTATAAAATCGCTATTCTGAAGAAAACGGAGACAACAAAGGTTCAAACCTCTTTGACCTTCATCATATGTTAGTGAAGGATGCAACTATGCATTAAAATAGAATTTTCATTTTTTGAATTTTTCTCAAAATCTATGGGTTAACCGAAAATATTTAATTTTTCGGTAAATGCTCTATATACTGAAGCCTATGATCTTTAGTGTTGTTTTAAAATTTCTAACCACATTCTACATTTGTATTAATGTATATTAAAATCTCTTTCATGGTACATGTGCATCGTTTTAATTTTTTGTCAATTAATTTAGTAAAACTTCATAATACTCCCCAAATTGGTTGACTAACCACTATAAATTCGCTATTCTCTAGAAAAACGGAGACAACAAAGGTTCCAAACCTCTTTGACCTTCATCATATGTTAGTGAATGATGCAACTATGCATTAAAATAGAATTTTCATTTTTTTGAATTTTTTTTCAAAATCTATGGTTAACCCTACGAAAATATTGAATTTTTCGGTAAATGCTCTATATACTGAAGCCTACAATCTTTAGTGTTGTTTTAAAATTTCTAAACACATTCTACATTTGTATTAATGTATATTAAACTCTCTTTCATGGTACATGAGAATCGTTTAAAATTTTGGTCAATTAATTTAGTAAAACTTCATAATACTCCCTAAATTGGGTGACTAACCACTATAAAATCGCTATTCACTAAAAAAAGGAGACAACAAAGGTTCCAAACCTCTTTGACCTTCAGAATATGTTAGTGAAGGATGCAATTATGCATTAAAATAGAATTTTCATTTTTTTGAATTTTTCTCAAAATCTATGGGTTAACCCCTACGAAAATATTGAATTTTTCGGTAAATGCTCTATATACTGAAGCCTACGATCTTTAGTGTTGTTTTAAAATTTCTAAACACATTCTACATTTGTATTAATGTATATTAAACTCTCTTTCATGGTACATGGAATCGTTTAAATTTTTGGTCAATTAATTTAGTAAAACTTCATAATACTCCCTAAATTGGGTGACTAACCACTATAAAATCGCTATTCTCTAGAAAAAGGAGACAACAAAGGTTCCAAACCTCTTTGACCTTCATCATATGTTAGTGAAGGATGCAATTATGCATTAAAATAGAATTTTCATTTTTTTGAATTTTTCTCAAAATCTATGGGTTAACCCCTACGAAAATATTTAATTTTTCGGTAAATGCTGTATATACTGAAGCCTATGATTTTTTAGGGTAGTTTTAAAATTTCTAACCACATTCTACATTTGTATTAATGTATATTAAACTCTCTTTCATGGTACATGGGCATCGTTTAAATTTTTTGTCAATTAATTTAGTAAAACTTCATAATACTCCTAAATTGGTTGACTAACCACTATAAAATCGCTATTCTCTAGAAAAACGGAGACAACAAAGTTCCAAACCTCTTTGACCTTCATCATATGTTAGTGAAGGATGCAACTATGCATTAAAAAGAATTCATTTTTTTTGAATTTTTCTCAAAATCTATGGTTAACTAACCCCTACGAAAATATTTATTTTTCGGTAAATGCTCTATATACTGAAACCTATGATCTTTAGTGTTGTTTTAAAATTTATAAACGCATTCTAAATTTGTATTAATGTATATTAAACTCTCTTTCATGTAACATGGGCATCATTAAAATTTTTTGTCAATTAATTTAGTAAAACTTCATAATACTCCCAAAATTGGTTGACTACCACTATAAAATCGCTATTCTCTAGAAAAACGGAGACAACAAAGGTTCCAAACCTCTTTGACCTTCATCATATGTTAGTGAAGGATGAAACTATGCATTAAAATAGAATTTTCATTTTTTTTTGAATTTTTCTCAAAATCTATGGGTTAACCCCTACGAAAATATTGAATTTTTCGGTAAATGCTCTATATAATGAAGCCTATTATTTTTAGTGTTGTTTTAAAATTTCTAAACACATTCTACATTTTTATTAATGTATATTAAACTCTCTTTCATTGTACATGGGTATCGATTAAATTTTTTGTCAGTTAATTTAGTAAAACTTCATAATACTCCCGACTAACTATAAAATCGCTATTCTCTAGAAAAACGGAGACAACAAAGGTTCCAAACCTCTTTGACCTTCATCATATGTTAGTGAAGGATGCAACTATGCATTAAAATAGAATTTTTATTTTTTTGAATTTTTCTCAAAATCTATGGGTTAACCCTTACGAAAATATTAATTTTCGGTAAATGCTCTATATACTGAAGCCTATGATCTTTAGTGTTGTTTTAAAATTTCTAACACATTCTACATTTGTATTAATGTATATTAAACTCTCTTTCATGGTACATGGGCATCGTTTAAATTTTTTGTCAATTAATTTAGTAAAACTTCATAATACTCCCAAATTGGTTGACTAACCACTATAAATCGCTATTCTCTAGAAAAACGGAGACAACAAAGGTTCCAAACCTCTTTGACCTTCATCATATGTTAGTGAAGGATGCAACTATGCATTAAAATAGAATTTTCATTTTTTGAATTTTTCTCAAAATCTATGGGTTAACCCTACGAAAATATTGAATTTTCGGTAAATGCTCTATATACTGAAGCCTATGATCTTTAGTGTTGTTTTAAAATTTCTAAACACATTCTACATTTTTATTAATGTATATTAAACTCTCTTTCATGGTACATGGGCATCGTTTAATTTTTTGTCAATTAATTTAGTAAAACTTCATAATACTTCCCAAATTGGTTGACTAACCACTATAAAATCGCTATTCTCTAGAAAACGAAGACAACAAAGGTCCAAACCTCTTTGACCTTCATCATATGTTAGTGAAGGATGCAACTATGCATTAAATAGAATTTTCATTTTTTTAAATTTTTCTCAAAATCTATGGGTTAACCGAAAATATTTAATTTTTCGGTAAATGCTCTATATACTGAAGCCTATGATTTTTAGTGTTGTTTTAAAATTTCTAAACACATTCTACATTTGTATTAATGTATATATAAACTCTCTTTCATGGTACATGGGCATCGTTTAAATTTTTGTCAATTAATTTAGTAAAACTTCATAATACTCCCTAAATTGGTGACTAACCACTATAAAATCGCTATTCTCTAGAAAAACGGAGACAACAAAGGTTCCAAACCTCTTTGACCTTCATCATATGTTAGTGAAGGATGCAACTATGCATTAAAATAGAATTTTCATTTTTTGAATTTTTCTCAAAATCTATGGGTTAACCCCTACGAAAATATTGAATTTTTTCGGTAAATGCTCTATATACTGAAGCCTATGATCTTTAGTGTTGTTTTAAAATTTCTAACACATTCTACATTTGTATTAATGTATATTAAACTCTCTTTCATGGTACATGGGCATCGTTTAAATTTTTTGTCAATTAATTTAGTAAAACTTCATAATACTCCCTAAATTGGTTGACTAACCACTATAAAATCGCTATTCTCTAGAAAGGAGACAACAAAGGTTCCAAACCTCTTTGACCTTCATCATATGTTAGTGAAAGATGCAACTATGCATAAAATAGAATTTTCATTTTTTTGAATTTTTCTCAAAATCTATGGTTAACCCCTACGAAAATATTTAATTTTTCGGTAAATGCTCTATATACTGAAGCTATGATCTTTAGTGTAGTTTTAAAATTTTCTAAACACATTCTACATTTGTATTAATGTATATTAAACTCTCTTTCATGGTACATGGGATCGTTTAAATTTTGTCAATTAATTTAGTAAAACTTCATAATACTCCTAAATTGGTTGACTAACCACTATAAAATCGCTATTCTCTAGAAAACGGAGACAACAAAGGTTCCAAACCTCTTTGACCTTCATCATATGTTAGTGAAGGATGCAACTATGCATTAAAATAGAATTTTCATTTTTTTGAATTTTTCTCAAAATCTATGGGTTAACCCTACGAAAATATTGAATTTTTCGGTAAATGCTCTATATACTGAAGCCTATGATCTTTAGTGTTGTTTTAAAATTTCTAAACACATTCTACATTTGTATTAATGTATATTAAACTCTCTTTTCGGTACATGGGCATCGTTTAATTTTTTGTCAATTAATTTAGTAAAACTTCATAATACTCCCTAAATTGGTTGACTAACCACTATAAAATCGCTATTCTAAGAAAACGGAGACAACAAAGGTTCCAAACCTCTTTGACCTTCATCATATGTTAGTGAAGGATGCAACTATGCATTAAAATAGATTTTCATTTTTTTGAATTTTTCTCAAAATCTATGGGTTAACCCCTACGAAAATTTTTAATTTTCGGTAAATGCTCTATATACTGAAGCCTATGATTTTTAGTGTTGTTTTAAAATTTCTAAAACATTCTACATTTGTATTAATGTATATTAAATCTCTTTCATGGTACATGGGCATCGTTTAAATTTTTTGTCAATTAATTTAGTAAAACTTCATAATACTCCCTAAATTGGTTGACTAACCACTATAAAATCGCTATTCTCTAGAGAAAGGAGACAACAAAGGTTCCAAACCTCTTTGACCTTCATCATATGTTAGTGAAGGATGCAACTATGCATTAAAATAGAATTTTCATTTTTTGATTTTTTCTCAAATCTATGGGTTAACCCCTACGAAAATATTGATTTTCGGTAAATGCTCTATATACTGAAGCCTATGATCTTTAGTGTTGTTTTAAAATTTCTAAACATTCTACATTTGTATTAATGTATATAAACTCTCTTTCATGGTACATGGGCATCGTTTAAATTTTTTGTCAATTAATTTAGTAAAACTTCATAATACTCCCTAAATTGGGTGACTAACCACTATCAATTCGCTATTCTCTAGAAAAACGGAGACAACAAAGGTTCCAAACCTCTTTAACCTTCATCATATGTTAGTAAAGGATGCAACTATGCATTAAAATAGAATTTTAATTTTTTTGAATTTTTTTCAAAATCTATGGGTTAACCCTTACGAAAATATTGATTTTTTCGGTAAATGCTCTACATACTGAAGCCTATGATTTTTTAGTGTTGTTTTAAAATTTCTAAACACATTCTACATTTATATTAATGTATATTAAACTCTCTTTCATGGTACATGGGCATCTTTAATTTTTTGTCAATTAATTTAGTAAAACTTCATAATACTCAAATTGGTTGACTAACCACTATAAAATCGCTATTCTCTAGAAAAACGGAGACAACAAGGTTCCAAACCTCTTTGACCTTCATCATATGTTAGTGAAGGATGCAACTATGCATTAAAATAGAATTTTCAATTTTTTGAATTTTTCTCAAAATCTATGGGTTAACCCCTACGAAAATATTAAATTTTCGGTAAATACTCTATATACTGAAGCCTATGATCTTTAGTGTTGTTTTAAAATTTCTAAACACATTCTACATTTGTATTAATGTATATTAAACTCTTTCATGGTACATGGGCATCGTTAAATTTTTTGTCAATTAATTTAGTAAAACTTCATAATACTCTCCAAATTGGTTGACTAACCACTATAAAATCGCTATTCTCTAGAAAAACGGAGACAACAAAGTTCAAACCTCTTTGACCTTCATCATATGTTAGTGAAGGATGCAACTATGCATTAAAATAGAATTTTTCATTTTTTTGATTTTTTCTCAAAATCTATGGGTTAACCCCTACGAAAATATTGAATTTTTCGGTAAATGCTCTATATACTGAAGCCTATGATTTTTAGTGTTGTTTTAAATTTCTAAACACATTCTACATTTTTATAATGTATATTAAACTCTCTTTCATGGTACATGGGCATCGTTTAATTTTTTGTCAATTAATTTAGTAAAACTTCATAATACTCCCTAAATTGGTTGACTAACCAC
>NW_022610945.1:0-45539 GCF_000309985.2 Brassica rapa
GAAACTCTCTCTCCCTTTCTTTCTCTCTCTAAACGACGATTTTCTCGAGTATTTGACACGGACACCACGGAGTCCTGTGTGTGCTGACGGACACACACAGACACACGGACAGCCCGACGTCCTGTGTGTGCTGAGGGACAGCCACTGACAGCCACAGACTTTCAAGTGTGTGGCTGGCAGACACCACGGATGTCATGTGGTACTGAACAGACAGCCCACGTGGGCCACAAATCACCCAAACAGTCCACGGGATGGGGCAGCGTGCTGAGTCCAAGGACCAACGTGCTGATATGTGTACTGTGGACAGCCAGGGAATGTCTTGTGTGTGCTGACGGACACATACGGACACACACGGACAGCGCACGGCATCATGGGTGTGCTGACGGACACACACGGACGTCCTGTGTGTGCTGACAGACACCCACGGACGTATTGTCTGTGCTGCGGACAATACATACGAACACATATAGACAGCCACAGACGTCGTGTTTGTGCTGACGGACAGCCACAGTGAGCCACATACGTCCTGTGTTGCTCGCGGACACCCACGGACGTCCGATGTGTACTGAACAGACAGCCCACGTGGGCCAAAATAACCCAACAGTCCCACGGGAAGGGCCAGCGTGCTGAGTCCATGGATCAAGTTCTGATATGTGTACTGAGTGGACAACAGGACGTCCTGTGTTGTGCTGACGGACACAGACGGACACACACGGACACACACAGAGAGCCAAGGACGTCATGTGTGTACTGGCGGACACCCACGGACGTCCTGTGTGTACTGACCAGACAGCCCATGTGGGCCAAAATCACCCGGACAGTCCACAAGAAGGGTCAGCGTGCTGAGTCCAAGGACCAACGTGCTGATATGTGTACTGATGGACAGCCACAGACGTCATGTGTGCTGACGGACACAACAAGGCCACACACGGACAGCCACAGACGTCCTGTGTGTGCTGACGGACACACACATACGTCCTGTGTGTGCTGACAGACACCCACGGACGTCATGTGTGTACTGAACAGACGCCCACCTGGGCCAAAATCACCCGAACAGTCCCACGGGAGGGGCCAGCCTGCTGAGTCCAAGGACCAGCGTGCTGATATGTGTAATGATGGACAGCCACGACCTCCTGTGTGTGCTGACGGACAGCCACAGACAGCACAGCGTCCTGTGTGCTGGCGGACACCCACGGACGTCCTGTGTGTATTGAACAGATAGCCCACGTGGGCAAAATCACCCAACCAAAGTCCACCTGAAGGGCCAGCGTGCTGATCCAAGGACCAGCGTGCTGATATATGTACTGATGGACAGCCACAGACGTCCTGTGTGTGCTGACGACAGCCACGGACGTCCTTTGTGTGCTGCGGAAACCCACGGACGCCTTTGTGGTACTGAACAGACAGCCCATGTCGCATCCCCGATCCTGAATAAGATCGTTGGGACGGCCATGGATCGAGGAAACGTGCCAGCCAGTCTTAGGTGTTGTAGTACCCACGACTGAGGTTCCCATCATCCGCAAAGGTCCTACCACAAGGTCCGGCTCAAGGGTTATAAGAGCTGGATTTGCCAAGCTGTCCAGGAGTTGCTTGCACAGGAAACAAACGAATTCAAGCAACTATTGATCCAGGAGTTGTTTGACTTAAAGCTGGAAGACACCGGCGAACCATTAGAGGTTCCAGAGCCCTTCCATTCAAGCCAGTTCTCCTCCATCGGCCAGAATGAAGCCGGCCTATCATTTCCACCTTCATACTCAATCCATCCAACCAAATTGCTTCCGGTTCAGAGATATAGCCGACCATCAGAAGGAGTAGTATGTGTTGTACTCTTTTTCCTTATCGGGTTTTGTCCCACTGGGTTTTCCCGAAAGGTTTTAATGTGGCAACATGCAAGCATACTATGAGTTCTGATCCAGACATCTCAAACCGCGACCGGTCTATTGTTTTTCTTTAATTTATTTTGGTTAAGACTTTGGCCATTTGTCTAGGCCTTTTTATCTTTTAAAGTCCATTGAGGAACACCTATTTAAACCTTTGTAGTTGCCCAATTTTGGCTAAGTCTTTTTATGAAATCGTTTTTTGCTTTAGCAAAGAAACCCTAAGTCTTTCAGTTGTGTGAAACCATTGAGAGCAGCCGTCTGACATATCAAAGAACCGATCCATTGTTCTTTGTGGAGTCCTTCGATCCATTCCTTCCTTGTCCGAATCTCGAGAGAGACATACGTCCAGCAAGAGCCAGATCCATATCTATCCTTCCATCCGTCCTTGGCATCTTGTTGAGAGAGACACACGTCCAGCAACAGATTCCATCCGCCAAACTTCTCTTTTCTCTATCTTTTGTTCTAGATTTCATTCATCGATTCTATAAAACCCAAAAGAATCATATCTTGCTTATTTATCATTCATCCATTAGTATCTCGGTTCTCTTCTTGTTTCTATTGAAAACTCATAAAAGTTCATATCTGTTTCAGGTACAATCCCAAACAAGAGACGACCCGGCCGGTACCGTCCATCCGAGCCAAGGCTGAACCGCGGAACGGCCATCCGACTGTCCGTCCGTCCGTCCAATCCGACCATCCGTCCTGTGCCTACAACATTTTGGTATCAGAGCTGAAGTTTCCTGTGAAACTCAGTTCTTTCTGAACCCTAGCCGTTGCACTTCAAAAAAAAAATATTTACTTTCCATATTTTGAAATTTTTGGATTGTTCTCCAAGTTTTCGATTTTTGCATTTAAAAAAAAAAAAATCAAATAGTTTTGCTTTCCTTCCAAGCTTTCGAAAATCAAAAAAATATTCCCACTTTCCTTTTTCAATCTTGATTCGATTTCATCTTTAAATTTTGCATTTACTCTTTGTCTTGGTCGATACTCGTATCCGACACAAGCCTCTATTTAAAACCCTCTTGCCTTTGATCTTTTCTTTGAGTATCTTTTTCAGAAACTATGGGAGATGTAGGTCAAGACCAAGCGGCCATAAACGCTCAGCTCCTAGCTGACAATGAAGAGCTGAGAGCGAGTCTTAGGGCTATCACCGCCGAGCTTGCTCAGCTACGGCAGGGAGGCAGGCCCAACGGACCTCGACCACCCGGAAGGAATCAGCCGGATCCGCATGACACTGACTCGGACGCGGACAGTATTGATGATACGCGCAGTCAGAACGAGGAGAGGCCAAACCGGGGAGGGAGGAGGAACGCGCGAGGACCCCGGGCCCAAGTAGGAGGAGGCCGCGACCATAGAGGAGGTCGAGACCGAGAGGAGGAAGAGCCATGGTTAGGAGGCAAGGCGCTTAAGCTTCTTCCCCCAACATTTGCCGGCAAGGTTGATCCGGATGCCTACATCGTGTGGAAAAAGCGCATGGAGTACATCTTCGACTATTACTAATATAGCAAGGCGAGGAAGGTTGCCCTAGCAGCAGCCCAGCTGACGGACAATGCTCTTTCATGGTGGGATCGAGACGTCGCCAAGTCCGGCCAGTGTGGAGAGCGCGTAATTGGACCGAGATGCGGACCAAGCTTCGCGCGAGGTACATTCCATCTTACTACCAGCGTGATGTGCTAAAACGTTTTCGTAAACTTACGCAGGGAACTAAGACTGTGGAGGAATACTTTGAGGAGTTTGAGGCACTTAGGAATAAGCTTGAGACCGACGAGCCCGATGAGACGATGATGTCCCAATTCCTGGAAGGGCTGCAAGACCGCATTGCCCGCAAGGTGGAGAGACAACAGTATGAACTTCAACGACCTACTGCACTTTGCTACGCAAGCCGAGCAGCACATCAAGCGCAAGACGGCCAGCACCAGCCGCAGCAAGCCTGCATGGACTCAACCGGGCTCAAAGCAAGGCGACAAGGGCAAGGCGATTGAGATTGAGAGCTGATTCAAGACAAACCAGGCTGACTCGTCCAATGCATACAAACCGGAGCAGGGTAAGACTCAAGCCCAAACTTTGCGTACTCGTGACATCATTTGTTATAAGTGTCAGGGCAAGGGCCACTACGCCCGGGATTGTCCAAACAAACGAGTGATGGTCCTAAAGGGGGATGGCGAGTATGAATCCCAAGATGAGGCAGAGGCCGCGGCAGTGCTCTCTGATGAGGAAGTAACCGACTACCCGGAGACAGGCGAGCTGCTAGTGACCCGGAGAGCTCTTAGCACCCTCTTTGATCCAGAGACCATCCAACGGGAGAACATCTTTCACACAAGATGTAGTGTTGATCACAAGGTATGTAGCTTGATCATTGATGGCGGATCTTGTAACTAACGTTGTAATGACCCGCTCATAAGTAGAAAAGTCAAAGACCTTGACCTTAGTCGTGGTCGAAACGAGGAACGGTCATGGTCGAAAGACAGTTTTCTGCTGGTACGAGAAAATCGATAAAAACCAAGCAAGAGGAGATCGACGTTTTGAAACCGAAGAAGGAGAAGAATTGTCTAAGTAAATCAAGGAATGAGTTTTCTCATTTGAAGAAGAGGTTTAAAAGTTGTTGACATGGCAAAGAAAGTGAAGACGCGATGACATGGCGACCACCGATTGGATTCAGAGGAGTGACGGAGCGATACGCGTGGCAAGGAGTGACGGAGCGATACGCGTGGCAAACTCTCATTGGTTGGAAGAAGACTTGGCGACCAAGTTGCGAAGCTTCTAGAAGATGAGACTTGGTGACCAAGCAACTGGAAAACTTGGGGAGAAAGGTAAAAACCTTCTGGAAGCAAGGTTACTTGCCACGGAAGTTTCGTAGTGGGACATGTGTCCATTTTTCCTCATGCATGTGTGCCATTTGTCCAGCCCAGCCTCAGTCCTCCATTTCTATAAATACCAAGACCCCCCCTTTCATTTTTCTCATTCAAAACCGTGAGAGCTTACCTTAGAGAGAGAGTGGTGAGTTAGAGAGAGAAACCGAGAAAAAGAGTGTTTTCGGGTAGTTTTTAGTTAGCGTTTTTGGGGAGATAGCTAGGGGTGCTTGGATAGTCTTTGGAACCAACGGTCTAAACGGAAGACTCGGGGCATAGTTAAATCGATTTTCTGCAGGGCCCCGGGAAAGTGTGTGACTGCATGCATATGTTGGGGTCAAAAACGGTTACGACAGAATTACCACCCGAAAATCCTCGGAGATCGTATTTCGAAGAGTTAGTAAAAGAAGAGATGTAATTTTCGTAAAAATAACCTATACGAGGTTTTTACGAAGAATGATCCTTTGGGATTCAAACCGAACAAACCAAGCTCGGTCGCTACGTATACACGCCGTCCGGTCGCTACGTAGCCCAAACCCGCCAAGCTCGGTCGCTACGTACGACCGAGCGACCGAGCGATCGTCCCGCTCGGTCGCTACGTAGCGACCGAGCTCGAGCCAAAGGCTCGGTCGCTACGTAGCGACGAGCGCGATCGTCCCGCTCGGTCGCTACGTAGCGACCGAGCTCAGCCAAAGCTCGGTCGCTACGTAGCGACCGAGCACTCGTCTCACTCGGTCGCTACGTAGCGACCGGGCTCGAGCCAAAGTTCGGTCGCTGTGTAGCGATTGAACCTTTCCGAACATCGATACGACACCAGTCCATGCATTCTCGTCAAACCTTCGAATGCTATCTCCCGAAGACCGTAGCAAGCTCAGTCCATGTTTCCCGCTATTCTAATTCATCGATCAAACTTCGCGGATTAGAAACCGCGGAAAACTCGTAGTAAACGTGTCGAGTCGGAAGACGGCCCAAAGGGACCTAAAACACGATTCGAGCCCATCCTACGATTTTCCTAACCAAAAGCCCGTAAACCACAGCATGGTTTACGCTTGGCCCCAAGGAAGGATAAATGTCAAGTTTCCGCGATAAATACGGAAGTTTTGAAGATAATTGTGAAGATCGGGAAAAATGGAATATCTCCATTTTTATGCTATGACGGCTTAAGGGCAGAAGAGTAAAAGCGTAAACCGACCTTGGCTAGTATATAAGGAGTCCTAGGCGAGGAGCAAGGAGAGAACTTTTTCAGAGCAAACTTAGCACTTAGAGCAATTTAGGCAATTTTCCGTTTTTGTTATTTCGAGCTGCGACTCAATTAGGTTTAGCCGTCTTAGGGTTGCTAGAACTAGGAATCTCGCCGACAGCTCTCGAGCCCAGGCTTATACCTTGTTGTAACGCTCATACGCAGATTCGGAATAAGATCTACTTTGCTCTCTTTTCGATTTCTTATTTTTATCGTTGTTATTCTCGTGTTCTGATTGCTTGACGTGTGGTAATTAACAGATATCCGGGTCCTCTGGGAAATTAGGGTTTTCCTAGTTTCCTTATTTAAACGGAAATCGACAGTGTGAATTTCGGTTCCCACAGTTTGGCGCTAGAAGGAGGGGGACTTACGGATCAATCTAACCCGCAAAAGCCACACACAATCTGACATGTCAACCAACGACGCGGATAACGTGCAAACTCCTCTTAATGGAGGCAGCGGCACCGATCTCCACACTCCAGTAGCGGACGTATCCGCGGCCAACGCGCAAGCCAACGCCGCGACGCTCGAGAAGTTCAAAAAGATGTTCGCCACCTATGAGAAAAGGTCGGAAGAACAGGATAAGCTCGTGAATACCTTGACCAAACAGGTTGAAACCTTAACGGCAAGGACCCAAGCTATCCGTCCCCGCGGAACCACCAAAATCCGCGGGAAGGCTCGACTTCGCCACCCCACTCGATAGAACAGGACTCGCGCGGGAACGACCTTCCGGTCAAAACCCTAGCGAGAAATCTCCCGTCGAAAAGGGGAACCCTGAAAATCTTCCGCCCCCTGCAAAGGATTCGGAGGATAACGAAGCCGAACACATTGACCTGGATCCTAGCGATGTCTCCAACGACACCGACGAGGATGTCGACAGACATCCAAGAAGGACCAGAAGCCGATCCGCTCGGGAAGGCTCCCCGTTCGAAAAACCAATGACGGAAGAAGAAGAAGTCGCCTATTGGAACGAACAAGAGGAGCTGGCCGAAAGGCAAACCGAGCTCACTCGCAGTAAACGCCGACAGGTTCGGAAATCCACTGACGAGACATCGGATATCCGCGATCTTCGCGACTACATCACTAAGACTGCGGCAGAAGTGAGAGCCGTAAAGTCTCAAATCCATCATGCTACTAGTGCTGCCCCCGAGATCGATCGACTGCTGGAAGGAGCTCGAAAGACCCCCTTTACCAGTCGCATTTCGGACATGAGGGTGTCCGATCCGGGAAAGATCAAAGTACCGAAGTACGATGGTACGGCCGATCCAAAGCGCACCTTCAGGCTTTCCACATCGCGATGGGAAGAGCAAGACTGAAGGACGGCGAAAAAGATGCCGGCTATTGCCGCCTGTTCGTCGAAAATCTCGAAGGAGCAGCGCTCGAATGGTTCGCACGCCTTCGTCGCAACACCATCGGGAGTTTTCGACAGCTCGCATCGGAATTCCTCAAACAGTACTCTGTATTCATAGACAGGGAAACCTCCGATGTTGACCTCTGGAGTCTCTCCCAGAGGGAAGACGAACCCTCCGCGAGAATTTATCAGTCGGTTCAAGCTGATAATGTCTAGGGTCAGCGGATAAGCGACAAAGTGGCCATCGACGCGCTGAGAAAGACGCTCTGGTACAAGTCGAAATTCAGAAAATGGATAACTCTCGACAAACCGCGAACGATCCAGGACGCCCTCCACAAAGCAACGGACTACATCATAGTCGAGGAAGAAACTAAAGTCTTATCGCAAAAACATAAGCCGGCAAGACCATCCTCGAAAGACGCAGATCCGAAGGGAAAAAAGAAGAACTCTCGTAACGACAAGTACGTCCATCACGAGGGGAAGATCTCCAAGGGGCGCATAACTATGCGATCAGTTCGGATCAAGGCCGGACCACGGCAACACATGGACTCGCAATCAAGGGTATGACGAAAACACCTTCTGCGAGTTCCACCAATCCCGAGGACACTCCACGACCAATTGCAAAGTCTTGGAGCAAGACTGGCCGCGAAGCTACTCGCTGGAGAGCTTTCGGAAGTAACTAGCGTCAAGGATCTCATCCTCGATTCTGATCGGCCTCCAAAGACGGATAGAAATCCGCCCGCTGAAAAATCCCCTCAACGAAACCATCCTGGGGATAAACGCGGTAGGAGGCCGGATGACAAAGGGAACGATAACAATCGTCGCAGAGTCAATATGATCATCGGAGGATCACAATACTGCGGCGATACCGTGTCGGCCATCAACGCTTACCAACGGAAGGCAGAGTCAAGTGCAAATTGGCCTACATGGTCTCCTCCTCGAGACGGCCAAAGTTGCTCGATCACCTTCACGGAGGAAGAAGCCGGCGGTATCGACCAACCTCACTGCGACCCGCTCGTCATAGATCTCGTCATACGAGATTTAGAAGTCGGAAGGGTACTCGTCGACACGGGAAGCACGGTCAACGTAATCTTCCGCGACACTCTCAAGCGGATGAGTATCGAACTCGGAGAAGTAATTCCGACGCCAAAACCGCTCATGGGTTTTTCAGGCGAAGTGTCGATGACTCTCGGATCAATCCAATTGCCAGTCATGGCCAAAGAGATCACAAAAATCGTCGAATTCGCGGTAGTCGATCATCCCGCTATCTACAACGTAATCATGGGAACCCCATGGCTCAACGCCATGCAGGCAGTTCCATCAACCTACCACCTGGGTCTCAAGTTCCCAACGCCGAGCGGAGTCGCGGCCATCTGGGGATGCCAAAAACAGTCGCGACTATGCTTCCTCGCGGAGCATAAGTTAAGGCAAATCACGGCTTCCACAAACGGAAAACGCACGAAGATAGATCGATCTTCAGCCAAAAGCGCCCCCGGAGAAGACGAAGTAAAATCGTCTATCAACGCAAACGCATCGGACGTCGAGGCTCGACATAAATCCGAAGCCCACGCAACAACTCAACCGGAACATCCGGAAAATAGCGTCGACCCAGCCACGATCGACACGGTCAAGGCGGACATCGCGACATCTACCGCCGAGTAAGAACACTCGCGGCATGAAACAGAACTACGAGATGGCTTGATCCTCGAAAGGGGTACGTAGGCAGCTCGTCAAAAGACGAGTTCAGCTATCCCCCTCTCTAAAAAGGGGGGGGGGGGGGGTGCGTATACTCGTATACTCCCACTTAAAAAAAATCTTCATTATTGTAATCGAGTTTTTAGAAACTTCAAAAACTTTTACTACAATATATGTTGTCCTTTCTTATCGAAAACGTTTACGCTTCAGTAAAACACAAAAGAAACTTTCAGGACACGCCTGAAAACGTTAAGACTCTTGTCTGCGGCCCCTTCCGGCCCAAAAATCGTAAAGATTATCATCTTTCAAAAATACACGCATAATCCTCGAAATAACTGCGAGACGTAACAAAAGTTAAAATTCGAGGACAATGCTAACAAATTGTCCGAACGCGACCACCAAAAACCTTACACCCCGTTCGTCGATTGGCCCTGACGAACACGCCAGCCGTCTTAAACAAACGCAATCCGATCACTCTTTTGATATTTAAAAACGTCCAGCACAAGGACAAAAGCGCGCTACAAAAAAAATCCGAAATTTTGGTTTAGCACTTCCAGTTGATTCTGAGAAGATGCTCGATTCGTACCATACAAGTCATATAAGCCAAGAACATATCGCGGACTTTAAATCGGTGCGAGTCAGGAAGAAATCGCAACAGGAAAAACGATAGCCGGCTAGTCACCGCACAAACCTTAACCGAAAGTAAACCTAGGTCTTGCCCTAAACCCAACGCTCTGGTCTCAAACATCTCAAGGCATGATATCTAAAAGATACGAGATCATAAACCATGTCTCTCCGTTCGTATCTCAATGTTCTCGAAAATCGTAAAGATAAGTAAATTTTTACGAAAATCACGAACGAACCAACAGATTGAACGTCTAATCAGAACTACATACGAGACGACAACTCGTATTTACTTCAACCCTACTCAGGAAAACTCGAAACAAAACATTTATCATATAAATAAACCGCGTAAAGTGGCAAGGGATTCAAAGCCACAAACGGCCAGCCCCGGAAATACAAATACGGCCATCTAGGCCTAAACGAAATCCAAATTCAAAGGGCCACACTCGGCCGAAAACAAGGATAACTGATCCATCCCTCATGATCCAAAGTCAAAGTCCCCGGACAACGAAGCACCAAACGCATCCGCGGGACGATCCACTTCCTCGCCACCATCGTGAAAATCGGTCGGAACCTCCTCGGTATCAGGGGAAACCGGGATGGAATCCCAGAACCCTTGAATCCTCTCGTCAGTCGGAGGGATAAGCGCCTCAGCGTGGGCACGGTCAGTCATCCCACTCTTCATCAAGCTCATTTCCTCTTCAAACACATAGTCATCGGCTCGCGTCCTCCAAAGACTTCCGACCGAACCACGGCACTCGCGAAAGTCACCCACCGAGGTAAAGGCATTCTTGAGGTTCCCGTACTCAACCTGGAACTGAGATGCACGAGTCTTCATCACCTCGACGATTTCTCTTTTGCCTTTCCTCTCCGCTTTACGAACAGCCCGCGCATGATCACGAGTAAGCTGCGCCTCTCGCTCCAGCATCTCGCCTTGCACGCGAGCAAGATCCCGCTCCGCTTTCTCCGCCTTGAAGCGGTAGACCATGGCTTCTCTATGGCCCGCCTCAATGGCCGAGCCCAGCAAGCTCAGGCCCTGCAAAATCGATTGGCATGTTATAAATATATACATGGGACAATCACCAAAAAATTCTCAAAAAAAACTAACCCCATTGATGATGCGAGATCCTTCCGCAACGACTCTCGGCCTCGCCGATTCTTTCGTAGGAGGAGGAGCATCGAAACCCGATGGCAGCCCAGCAAGGAAATCATCGAAATCCAGAATAGGGGCCTCGCTCGAACCGCTCCCGTCGCCGTAAGCAAGGTTCGGATCCCATCCTGGAAGCATAGAGTCATCCATCGAAAACTCTATGTCGCCAAGATCGACATCTTTTCCCTCCCAAGAGCTCGACTCTGGCGCAGCTGTCGGAGCTTCGACGGGATTCTGGTGGTCGGGTTCGGAGTCGCTTCCCGTGTCCGCATCCAAAGCAGGACCGGGTTGCACGAATCTCAGTGCCTTCGAACCCTCTTCGGCGTAAAAGAAGTCCAGAAGAAGGGACCATTCCTGAGAAGATCCCTCACCGAAATGATGTCCTCGGGGAACGGAGCAAAAGGGTTGATGAAGGGACGATCATTCGGCAACCTCCGGAACAATGGAATGCAACTCTCTTCGACGGATGCAGCGTCTATACGGACAAAGAAAAAGAACTTCTTCCACGAGTTGAAGTTCGAAATAAACTTCTTAACCACTGACATAAATTTCCGAGGGACCAACCTATGCTTATCCGTACCCCTGACAAGTTGAAGCTTCAAAAGCGCTTCATAATGATCGACGGAAAGGGAAAGGCCATGCTCGTAGCTTAGGATCAGGATCCCAATAAGTGCTGAATGGCAACGGGTGTCAACTGACTAATCGCAACTTCGAAACGGTCCAACACTCGGACGAGAATTTCGGGTATGGGGAACCAGAGGCGACAACGCACTACGAACGCCTCATAACAAGTAAAGTAACCCTCCGGGGGGTTGTTAGCACATTCCCCGCGGCAGGGACCTGAAACTCCACAGCATCCGGGATGTGGTAGAACGATCGCATCGTCGCGAGAAACTCGTCAGTAGTCCTACTAACCAATTGTTGATTGTGTTTGAGGCATGGGCTGAAGGGGGTCGTTGTTGTTTATTTTTGGAACTCACTGAGTATTTCCGATTACTCATCCCCTCTTCTACTATACAGGTAACCCGTAGGTAGAAAGCTTAGGGCGCAGCGGAACGGGAAGCGGCCGGTGTAGATTGGAAGTGGCATAAGCATAAGCGGACTATCTTTTGGAATGTATAATTACTTTCTTTTCATTTTGGCACTAGGCCGTGAGCTCAAACTCTGGTATTTGTATTGTAATGTTTTGTAAAACGCTTTCTACCTATTATTAATAAAATGTATGTTTATATTCGTAGTTGTGTGTTAAATGATATTAGACCTTGTCCGGGTCGATACAACTCGATGATTGTGGTACGGGTTGTGAAGCCTTAGGCCATGACATCGAGGTCATAGCAAACTGGAACGGATTGGTCGAGAGTCTTGACTTGTTCTTGATTCTTGGTCGAACCGGTACGGTGAGCTATACTTGTGGCGCTCCCGGGACGTACCGGGTTAGTCCGGCCTGGTACGGTCCGGGGGTGTTACAAATGGTGGTATCAGAGCGTGTTTCCGATCATGCTCATAAACCGAAACATTTTTCAAATGTTTTTATCGAGTCAAAATGAGTCGCTTATGCCACATTAGGAAACCGGTCCGTTCCGCTTAGGGTTTTTAGGGAGTAGTTTTAGGATTAGTTCCTTGGGAATTTTTTTTCTTTAGGATTAACCCTTGAAACCGTGCAGATATCTAATCAAGGATCAGGAGCAGGCTAGTCGTTCGGAACGTCGGGTCAGGATGGGTCGAGGTACGCAAACTACCACAACTTCTGGCATGCTCCGAATTCAGCAAACCAGACTGGCGACAGTGGACCAAGGCCTATGGAAGGCGTTGAACGTGCTCACAGTGAGGAGAACGTATATCCTGTAGCGTGGCGATTATCAGTATCACCACCCAATTCTCAGCATGTGGAATCAGAACCATTCGTTGGACCACAGAGACCCCATTCATCTCATGCAAACTCGGAAGGATCTACATCAATTAGAATCAACTCAAGACCAGCAGAGCCGGCTACACCTACGCAAGCACCTGCACCGGCTCCAGCAGAAGGAAGTAGACCAGCAGATCCAACCTTATCTATGGTACATAACCTTTTGTCTAAAGTCTTAACCAACAAAGTTACCCCAAGTCCAGAAGCAAATCAACCTGAAACTCGACAACCAGACTTCCTGAAGTATGTTCTTACGATGAAGAACATGGGTACCTATAAGTTCGAAAGAGAAGCTGGCACCTTCAAAGCAGATACATGGCTACGGCGTGTAGAGAAGAACTTCTCAACCACCAGGTGTCCATACGAGTACAAGAAAGACGTAGCTGTGCATTACTTGGAGAAAGACGCAATGTCTTGGTGGGAGAGTATCACACGAAGACAAAGAGTAGAAGACATGGATTGGGATGCATTCAAGCAGGAATTTCAGAGAAAGTATTTTCCTCCAGAAGCAAGAGACAGAATGGAGCAAGCATTTCTTCGATTGGAGCAAGGTGAAAGGAGTGTTAGGGAGTACGAATCAGAATTTCTCAAGCTCAGTCGAATCATCTATTACGAGGACGGAGATGAAGCGGTGTTAGTTCGTAAGTTCTTACGAGGTCTTAAGCCAGAGATCGGGAGTTGTCTACAAGCCGTCAATTTTGTGAGTTTGTTCGAGTTAATAGAGAAAGCAGTCAACGTGGAGGAGATGGTAGCAGCTGAACGTGAACCAACCGTTGGATGAAACCCCAAACCTCAGAGCAGTCAGTCCAAGGATGATAAGTTGCGAACCAACCAGAAGAAAGGAAGAAAGGGTCAGTTCAAACTACATGGAAAGAACCCGAAGGCACAGGTGACATGCTACAATTGTGGTCAGTTGGGACATTACTCTCGTGAATGCACCAACTCAACGGCTGAGAAGACGGATTGGAAGGCATCGGTTACTTGCTACAGCTGTGGAGAGAAAGGTCATTTCGCCAACGAGTGTACTGTGAACCGTCCAGGACAGGGAAGAGGATCGTCTGCGCGTACCCAACCAAACCGACCGACCAGAGAACACCCAGCCGGGCATCCTGCCTCCGAAGGGAGAGTCTATGCCTTGGAGATGGAGGAAACTCCATCTAGTGCTTGGGACCGTCGAGAGGTCCTGTGACAGGTTTGTTTGGGTGCTAACTCTCTTTTGCGTGTTTATTTCTGTGTAGAGTAGTTAGTAGTTTGTAGTTTGTTGTGTTAGCATTCTGGATGAATGCTAGTGTGTTGATCTTTGTTAGGATCATTGTTGGTTGGTGGAACCCCTGCTGTTGTTTTGTTTGATTCGGGAGCCATCCATAATTTTGTGAACCCAGTAGTAGCCTCTAGATTTGTAGGAACCCTTGTGACCCGTGATATTGATATCTCGGTGTTAACCCCTGGAGGCCAAACCTTGAAACCTTGAAAGCTGAAAAGGTGTTGTTGGATGTGTGAAAAGGTGTTGTTGGATGTGCCTATTGTGCTTTTACACGCAACCCTTTTAGCCAACCTAGTGGTCATGCCCTTAGAAGGTTTCGAGGTTATTTTAGGAATGGATTGGCTGTCAAGGCATCGGGCGTGGCTGGACTGTGCAAGAGGAAGAGTATTCTTTGAAGACGACCATCGAGGACTATTGGCGTATTATGGGATCAAGCCTAGCGTCTCAGCAAAGTTCGTCACATTAATGAGAGCAGAGAGAGCCTTAGTGGACGGCGAGGTCTACTTGGTATCGCTTACGTACATCGGAGAGGAGACAGGAAAGGAATTGAGAATGGAAGACATTCCAGTGGTCCAAGAGTTTGAAGACGTGTTTCGGGCGTTAACGGAGTTACCACCACCTCGGAGTAACCCGTTCACCATCAACTTAGAACTGAGCGCTGCACCTATCGCAAAGGCACCTTACCGCATGGCACCAGCAGAGTTAGCAGAGCTCAAGAAGCAGTTGGAGGATTTACTAGACAAAGGTTTCATCAGACCGAGTTCTTCACCTTGGGGAGCTCCGGTTTTGTTTGTGAAGAAGAAGGATGGCAGCATGAGATTGTGCATCGACTACAGAGGAATCAACAATGTCACGATCAAGGATAAGTACCCTTTACCTAGGATCGATGAATTGTTGGATCAACTAAGAGGAGCGAGTTTGTTCTCGAAGATAGATTTGGCTTCAGGATATCACCAAATTCTGATAGCAGAGAACGACGTAATGAAGACAGCATTCAACACTTGGTACGGCCAGTTTGAGTTCGTTGTAATGCCATTCGGGTTAGCCAACGCACCAGCAGTATTCATGAGGTTGATGAATGAAGTATTTCACGACTACCTCGACAAGTTCGTGATTGTGTTCATCGACGACATACTCATCTACTCACGGAGCGAGGAGGAGCACAAGGAGCATCTGAGGATGGTACTTGAGAGACTAAGAGACCGGAAGTTGTTTGCTAAGCTCAGCAAGTGTCGATTCTGGAAGCGTGAGATTGGTTTCTTAGGTCATAGAGTTTCCAAGGAAGGAGTTTCGGTGGATCCAGAGAAGATTGAAGTCATCCAGAAGTGGCCTTGTCCAACCTCAGTAACGGAGATCAGAAGTTTCCTCGGATTGGCAGGCTATTACCAAAAGTTCGTGCAAGCTTTCTCATCAATCGCGAAACCTTTGACACGATTGACGGGAAAGGAAGTCCCATTTCTTTGGGATGAGCATACGGAGAGAGCTTTCAACAAACTCAAGGAGGCATTGACTACGACACCAGTTCTTGCCTTACCTCAGCCGGGTAAGCCATATCTTGTGTATACTGACGCATCGCGGGTAGGATTAGGGTGTGTGTTAATGCAAGAAAACAGAGTCATTGCATACGCCTCAAGACAGTTGAAGAAGCACAAGGAGAACTACCCCACACACGATCTGGAGATGGCGGCCGTTGTTTTTGCATTAAAGATATGGCGCTCGTATCCTTATGGAGAAAGCGTTCAGGTATTTACGGATCACAAAAGCCTTAAATACTTGTTCACTCAGGCGGATCTGAATTTGCGACAAAGACGGTGGATGGAATTCATTGCGGACTACGACGTTCAGATTCAGTATCACCCAGGAAAAGCTAACGTGGTTGCAGATGCATTGAGTCGACGAAGAGCTGTAGTAGACTCAGAGCGAGATTTGGAGAAGTTATCAGACGAATTCAAGAAGGTAACTTTAGCTGCACTGGAAGGAGAATCTAGTGAACCATTGGGAATGCAAGCCGTGAACCAAGCCAGTTTGATACAACGTATTCGAGGAGCGCAGCAACAAGACGAGAACCTGAAGATCATCATGGAGCAGCTACGAGAGCAAGGAGGGCCAAATGCTAGTGGATATCATATGGCAGAAGACGGAACATTGCTACTCAACGGAAGAATCACTGTGCCAAAGGAGGGTGGATTCAAGGAGGATATTCTCAAGTTAGCGCATCAGTCACTTTTGAGTATACATCCTGGAAGCACCAAGATGTATAGAGATATAAGGAGATATTACCATTGGCCAGGAATGAAGAAGTCAGTAGCAAGATGGGTAGCGCAGTGTCAAGTTTGGCAGCAAATCAAAGCCGAACACCAAGTGCCAGGAGGGTTACTTCAAAGCTTACCTATTCCCGAGTGGAAGTGGGATTCAGTGTCCATGGATCTAATCACAGGATTACCAGTGGCCAGAGGAAGATCAAATAATGCAATTTGGGTTATCATGGATCGGCTGACAAAGGTAGCACATTTGTTAGCAATCAGAGACACAGACAAGACGGAGACATTGGCGGAAATTTACATCAATCAGATTGTGAAGCTACACGGAGTACCAGCAAACATTGTCTCAGATCGAGATCCAAGATTTACAGCAGCATTCTGGAGAGCATTGCAAGAGCATTGGGTACGGAGTTGCACATCAGTACTGCATTTCACCCAGAAACGGACGGGCAGACGGAGAGGACCATCCAGACAATAGAGGATATGCTACGTTTGTGTATTCTCGATTGGTCAGGTACGTGGGAGAACTATCTACCTTTGATAGAATTTTCCTACAACAATAGTTTCCACGCCAGCATTGCAATGTCACGATACGAGGCATTGTATGGAAGACCCTGTCGAACACCTCTATGTTGGACGGAAGTTGGAGAACGAAGATTAATCAGACCAGGATTCATTGGAGAAACATTGGAGAAGCTGCAAGTCATCCGAGCAAACATGAAGAAGGCACATGATCGACAGAAGAAGAACTCGGATCAAAGAAGGAGAGAAGTAGTATTTGCAGTTGGAGATATGGTCTATCTCAAGGTATCAGCTCAGAAAGGAAAGGATCATTTCGGCAAAGTTGGGAAGTTAGCAGTTCGTTTCATTGGTCCATACTGGATCATTGGAAGAGTAGGAGAAGTAGCTTACAGGCTAGAGCTGCCAGAAGACATGAATTTACACCCTGTATTTCATGTATCTATGCTGAGAAGGCAGATTCGAGATCCTGATTCTATCGAGCCTGAGAGAATCCCAGAGCTGAGGACAAATCTCACATATCCAGAAGGGCCGATACGCATCGGGGAACGACGTTTGAAGATGCTGAAGAATAGGGAGATTCCTAAAATCCAAGTCTTTTGGGGAAGACAAAACCGCTTGGTGATAACATGGGAAGATGAAAACAGATTTCGTCAGAACTTTCCAGAGTTCTTCGAAGATGAAGCAGCAACGTCATCAGCACCTTCGAATTCGGGGACGAATTCTAATGAGTGGGGGAGAATGTAATGACCCTGCTCATAAGTAGAAAAGTCAAAGACCTTGACCTTAGTCGTGGTCGAAACGAGGAACGGTCATGGTCGAAAGACAGTTTTCTGCCGGTACGAGAAAATCAATAAAAACCGAGCAAGAGGAGAACAACGTTTTGAAACCGAAGAAGGAGAACCATTGTCTAAGTAAATCAAGGAATGAGTTTTCTCATTTGAAGAAGAGGTTTAGAAGTTGTTGACATGGCGAAGAAAGTGAAGACGCGATGACATGGCGACCACCGATTGGAGAAGCATTGTCAAGGTGGGTTTCCTGTGTGTTTCTTGTGTTGTGTTTTGTATGCAGGTTCGAGCTTGACCAACAGGTCTTAAACGGAGACTCGGGGCATAGTTAATCGATTTTCTGCAGGGCCCCGGGGAAAGTTTGTGCTGCATGCATACATGTTGTGTGATTGATTGGTTGTTTGTTTAGTTGTCACTCGCTTAGTTATTTAGTTTTAGTCTAGACTTAGGTGCATCGAAGTTTGAGGTTAAGCTCCCTCATGCTAAGTAGTGTTTGTGTGTGTGTTTGTCTAGACTAGGGCGAGTGATTGTTATGCTTTGAGTCTAGATGTGCGTGGAGGTTAGAGGTGGAGCTACCTCACGCTTGTTGCTTGTGTGTGTGGCATCTATACTAAAGCATGGGCCATCTCGGGGTTAGATTAGGGAAAGCCTAATTCTCCGAAGGTGTTCGAGACCATGGAGTTAGATTGGGCGATACCCAATTCTCTAGTTGTGGAGTGACCTACTCTCCATGGCTTGTCACGTGAAGTGGGTCGCGCCCATGGACAAGCGCTGCATGACGTTGCGGCCCGGGTTAGATTGGGAGAAGCCTAATTCCCGGAGATGATGTTTTCCGACCATGTGACTGTTGTGTTTGTGATCGGGAGTGTTCAGTATGGAGATGTGTTAGGGCTCCGAGGTGTTGGGATCCCAGGATGTGTTTCATCCGAATTTTTGTTTGTGTAGATCGAGTCTAGGATCGAGTCTAGCTTTCTTTTTGTGTAGTTAGGCCTCGGTGGTGAGACCATTTGTTTGTTTAGTAATTGCTTGTTTGCTTGCTTGTTGCTTGTTTGTTTGTTGCTTCTGCTGTGTTGTTTACTAACCAATTGTTGATTGTGTTTGGGGCATGAGCTGAAGGGGGTCGTTGTTGTTTATTTTTGGAACTCACTGAGTAATTCTGATTACTCATCCCCTCTTCTACTATGCAGGTAACCCGTAGGTAGGAAGCTTAGGGCGCAGCAGAACGGGAAGCGGCCGGTGTAGATTGGAAGTGGCATAAGCATAAGCGGACTATCTTTTGGAATGTATAATTACTTTCTTTTCATTTTGGCAGTAGGCCGTGAGCTCAAACTCTGATATTTTGTATTGTAATGTTTTGTAAAACGCTTTCTACCTATTATTAATAAAATGTATGTTTATATTCGTAGTTGTGTGTTAAATGATACTAGACCTTGTCCGGGTCAACACAACTCGATGATTGTGGTACGGGTTGTGAAGCCTTAGGCCATGACATCGAGGTCATAGCAAACTGGAACGGATTGGTCGAGAGTCTTGACTTGTTCTTGATTCTTGGTCGAACCGGTACGGTGAGCTATACTTGTGGTGCTCCCGGGACGTACCGGGTTAGTCCGGCCTGGTACGGTCCGGGCGTGTTACAAACATGGCTAGCAAGTATCTTGTTGATAAGCTAGGATTCGTCAAAACTGCACATCCCCGGCCATACCGTCTCAAATGGCTCAATGATGAGACTGAACTCAAGATTGTCGAACAAGTTGTTGTGTCCTTCAGTATTGGCAAGTACCATGACCAGGTCAAGTGTGATGTTGTACCCATGCAAGCCGGCCATATACTTTTAGGAAGGCCGTGGTAGTTTGACAAGGAGACCCTTCACCATAGACGCACTAACATTTATAGTTTCGTCCACAACAACAAGAATCACAGCCTAGCACCTCTCAGCCCCCAAGAAGTTCATGATATGCAGAAGGCAATGATCCAGTCCGGCCAGGTAAGTAACACTAACCTTTACATGACTTCCGGACTAGTGCTTAAATCATTACAACGTGAGACACAGGTGCTACTAATGATCTTTAAGGAAGGTTGTTTTGCTGGTTTTGAGGCTCCTGAAGTACCGGATGTAGTACAAGACCTCATGGGACGTTACAATGATGTCTTTCCTGATGAGATTCCAGCCGGTTTACCCCCTGTCCGTGGCATAGAACATCAGATCGACCTTGTACCCGGTGCGCCCCTACCAAACCGAGCCGCTTACCGTGTCAACCCTGAGGAAGCTAAGGAGCTGGAGCGGCAGGTCCAAGACCTCATGGACAAAGGCTACATCCGCGAGAGCCTTAGTCCCTGTGCGGTCCCGGTTCTACTAGTGCCAAAGAAGGATGGAACGTGGCGCATGTGTGTGGACTGCCGAGCCATCAACAACATAACCATCAAATATCGGTACCCTATACCTAGATTAGATGATATGTTGGATGAACTGAGTGGGTCTGTTGTGTTTTCTAAGATTGATCTCAGGAGTGAGTACCATCAAGTCCGCATGAAGGAAGGAGATGAGTGGAAAACCGCCTTCAAGACCAAGCAAGGACTGTACGTGTGGCTGGTGATGCCGTTTGGCCTTACCAACGCCCCTAGCACATTCATGAGGCTCATGAACGAGGTCCTCCGACCTTACATTGATCACGAGACTCTTAAGCATTTGAGGGGCCAGACCACACTCAAGAAGAGGCATGCTAGGTGGCTGGAGTTTGTGGAGACTTTTCCCTATGTGATCAAGTACAAGAAGGGAAAGGACAACGTAGTGGCAGATGCTCTATCCCAGCGCCACACACTTATTACCACCATGGAGGCTAAGATCATGGGTTTTGAACAACTTAAAATGTCTTATGAAACTGACCTTGATTTTTCTGAGCTTTACAGTAACACGGCTAAGGGAGCCATGGGTCCATTCTATCAGCAGGACGGGTTCCTCTTCAAGGAAAAACGCATGTGCATCCCTCATGGTTCCATGCGAGACTTACTGACCCGAGAAGCTCATGGGGGCGGGTTGATGGGGAATTTCGGTCGAGACAAAACCCTGAGCATCATGTCCGACCACTTCTATTGGCCCCGGATGAGGCGCTATGTCGAGAGCCTTTGCGCCAAGTGCACTGTCTGTCTGAAAACCAAATCCAGGTCGCATCCTTATGGTTTACACATGCCTTTACCTATTCCTATTGCACCATGGGTGGATCTGTCTATGGACTTTGTGCTGGGCTTGCCCAAGATAGAACACAAGGATTCTATTTTTGTTCTAGTGGACAAGTTCCCCAAGATGGCACATTTCATTCCGTGCTCCAAGACCAATGATGCAAGCCAAACCGCTGATCTCTTCTTCAAGGAAGTGGTGCACTTACATGGAGTGCCTCGTACCATTGTATCCGACCGAGACACAAAATTCCTCAGCCACTTCTGGAGGACATTGTGGAAAAAGCTTGGAACCAAGCTCCTCTTCTCGAACACTTTCCATCCACATACTGATGGTCAGACCGAGGTAGTAAACCGTACACTCTCTCAGTTGTTGAGGGCTACGGTGGATAAGAATCTTAGAAATTGGTTGAGTTGTTTGCCTTTCATTGAGTTTGCTTATAACCATTGATATATGGTGTTTTATACATCTTGTATATATGCTTTTAAATTGGTTTTCAAGTCTTTATCGAGTCTTCCTATTCCTTTTGGAGTCATTACAGGTCTGGAGTTGCATTGGATGGGAGATGGACCAGCTGGAACAAAAGATGCAGAAAACAGTGCAATTTAGTGATTTTCACGCAGAACAGTCTTGATGACTGTTCCGAGTGAGTGTTCCAGCGGCAGAGATTTTTAAGGAAACTACAATCATTACGGGATTTGCCTAATTATCCATATTTTCTCTCCCAGCCGCATGTGGCTTTGATATATCATATTTTCTGTTTCTCTTTATCATTCTACGCTGTTTTGGAGACAAAGAACCAGACCTTAGAGTTGGAGACTTGAGATTCTGCTACTTTGTAAAGGGAGAAGGCCATCTCTCTCGATTTAGAGAAGAACCCCCTGAACCCTATTACTTTATTTCAGTCATATTTCATGTTGCTTTATATCTCTGTCTCTGTGTTTTCTTGCTCCATGGCTGAGTAGTCAGCTTGCTTAGTCTAGGGTGTTAGGGTGTTAGATCCGTGAGCTTGACATAAATAAGTTATAAATCGATTGTCTTCATTCATTGTTGTTCTTAAGGCTTGCATCAAGTTAACCACTTAGTGCCTGATTCTAGGTTTAATCTATTCATCAAAAGTGTTATAGGTTGCTAGACATAACTTGAATGAGCATTGCATCCCTAACCAGCGAAAGTAGATGTTAGGGTGTTTTGTGAACATATCGGACTTGACCTCTATTGCTTGTTGTCGCATCTTGATCCAAACGAGAGTTTAGGTATCAAGATCGATCAGCATAGGGAGCAGTACCACGACAGTGGGCTGTTCTACTTGAGTGATCCGAGTTCTAGACTTGCTCTTAATTAAACTTGAATAATTGTTTGGCTCACACTTGTTTAACACCCGATCAAACCACCCTAGGCTAGCATTTTTAATCATCTGAAAACTTTAATTCAATCTATTACTTGCTTGTTACGATTCCTCAACTTTAAAACCCCCATATTGTTTTAGCTTGATTCTGATCCCATAAAGATAAAGTGTAAGATTTGGTCTCTGTGGATTCGATCCTAAAGTGCTACATCGACATACCATTCGATTGTGGTAGTGTGCACATTAGGTTATTTGGTGTGCGTATACACGTAATATCAAATTGGCGCCGTTGCCGGGGACCATCTTTTTACCTTTATTTTTCGGTTATTTATTTAGTCTAAGACCTCTAACTTGCCTTATCCTTTTTGTTGCAGCTAATGTTCCAGGTGCATGACCAGTAGACATACTCGGAGAAACGCACAAGGAGAGTTAGTTACATTTACCAACCAGGAGCTAGCAAGGTTAGAAAGAACAAATCGTCAACAGCCAAGGCAAACCGACACCACTATGGGTGATCACGCCAATCAGGATGATCTCGCTGCGGCTATGGCACTCATGCAGCAGCAGATGCAACAAATGCAGCAGACCATCCAAGCTCAGCAGGATGCTGCTGAACAGGCTGCTCTCGCGCAGCAGGAACAACAGGCGCAGACTGTTCCAATCGGGCAGAGAAACCTTCCGCGTAACATCCCTACTACGCGCTCTGCCATTGTTCCTCCACTCTGCACCAGGCAGGACTTCGAGATCAAGCCTGCTTTGATCGGTCTAGTACAGAGAAAGGTGTTTCTGGTCTCTCTACAGAAATTCCAATGGAGCATATTGAGAGCTTCGAAAAAGTCTGCAGTTTCACTCGCGTGAATGGTGTTCCACCAGACTACATCACGTGCATGTTATTCCCATTCTCTCTTGATGGAAAAGCTGCACGGTGGTTGAACTCTCTCCCTACCGGCTCTCTCACTTCATGGGAACAGGTCCGATCAGCGTTCCTTAGCCATTTCTACTCTAAGGCGAGAACAGCTGCATTGAGGAACAAGGGTACCTCCTTCAAACAGCTCACTGATGAGCCTTTCTGCGACACATGGGAGCGCTTCAATGACTATCGCAGAGAATGTCCTCACCATGGATTTGATGATGATTACCTCCTGGACATTTTCTATGATGGAGTGGATTGGAAATACCAAGGTGCTCTAAACTCTGCGAGCAATGGAGACTTCATGACTCAAACCACTGATGGAGCGTTTAAGCTGATTGAGAACATGGCTGCTAGCTCAGCTAATAAGAAAGAGGAGAGTGATTGCTCCAAGAAAGGAAACAGTTCTGACGCCCAGAAAATAGATGAGCTGACTGCCAAGGTTGATCAGCTACTGAAAAACAACCAAGGACACGTTTTCAGCATGGAACAACCTACGGCCGGGCATATTCAGAACCAGAACCAGCGACAACCGCAGAGCAATCCGCATGCTGTTCCAGCTACCGGGAACAGTCAACCAGATGAGCTGAAGGGTCTGGGTATTATGATGCAACAGCTGTTGCAGGGCCAGCAGGTTCAGGCCAAGGCGTTGAATCAAGTAACCACGGAAATAGACACCAGGATGGGCAACATGTTCACTGAGCTGAATAACAAGTATGACAATCTTGCGATCCATATAAGAAAGATCGATGTTCAGCTTGCTCAAACAATTGAGAGTGTCAAGAGGCAACAAGAGACGCTCCCTGGAAGAACTGATAAAAATCCTAGGACTGAGCACTGTAATGCAATAGAGCAGCCGTTCGCTGAGACTGCTCCAGGCGCAGAAGAGAGAGCAGAGCAGTCTGTTAGCTCTGGAGTGACGGCTCCTAGCGAACCTGCTGAGACTCCACCATCTCGAGTCTATGTTCCGAAGGTTCCCTATCCAATTCCACCTAGACATCTGATGGATCCCATTAGTGAAGAGCAGCTGATAGGTTTTAACAAGATGGTGAGAAGGCTTCCTAAAGAACTTGCATTCGAAGATGCTCTGCAGATTCGTCCATTGCTCCAGTTCTTTAAACACTGTAGAGAGACTCAAGAGGAGATCAAGGTCGTCTATACCAGAGCACTGAATACGCCAGCACTGAAGGTATTGCCTAAGGTTGATGATCCTGGAAAGTTTGTTTTCCCATGTTCCATCGCAGGAACAACCTTCAAAGACGCTCTTTGTGACTCTGGTTCTTGTGTGAATCTCATCTCAAAGGCTATTGTAGACGATTTGGGTATTGCTGATGTTGAGCGTTCTCAGTTGACCCTGACCTTTGCAAACTCTTCCAGAGCAGTCCCATATGGAACCATCCGCAGCCTTCATGTTCAAGTAGGGGAATGCATTGTTCCTGCTGAGTTTCAGGTTGTTGAGATGAACAAAGATCATGAGATGCCTTTGATATTTGGAAGGACATTCATGGCTACTGTTGGAGCAACCATCGATATGCCCAACAAGAGAGTCTGCTTCTCCAACATCAACAAGAAAGTTTTCTACAAGGCTGTACCCACCAGATCTTCCTCATCACACGCCTCTCGCATCTCAGTGTTTGATGTAGAAAAGCTGAAGGTTGTTCCAGAGAAGGAGCATGGTGATAAGGGTGAGAGCAGACTGTTCTTTGATGAAGATCCTAGCACTGATCCTACTAAATTCAGAGGGAATCAAGGGTGAAACAGAAAGTCCAGAAGAAAAGGGTCAAAGGAGATCCTACAGTGACTTTGATACCTCTCAAGTGTGATGAGAACTCCATTGAGTATGAGGTAAAGTGCAAGGGTACCTCTAAACCGTTCTCTAAAGTCAGAGCTATTCTCACACATGAGCTGAAAGAGAAAGGGGAAGCTGCTGTGAAAGGGTTGTTGAGCAGGGTTTTGAAGCTGAACATGTCTGATTGTGGAGCTTGTTTTCGAACAGGCCCTCCTGCTCAACCCGACTGATCCCAGTCACCAAGTCAAGCTAGAGACTTAAACCAAGCGCTTGGTGGGAGGCAACCCACTGGTAAGTGTAAATATAACTTGGTGTTGTTTTTGTTTACTCATTTTTCGTTTTAGTTTATTGAGTTTCAGGTCAAAAAGCAAAAAAAAAAAAAAAAAATTCGAGATACTTCAAAAATTCTGGGTTGCAGAAACGGAACAACCTACCCCCTGAAAAGAGCGGTTGTTCCAGGCGATCATCTGACGATAGAACACCCAGAATTTTCATGGAGCGCCTGCTCCACTCAGGTAAGTATCTCGACCCCAAAAAAAAAAAAATACTTATTCTTGTTTTTTCCTTCTCTCTGATTTATTTTCACACCAGGGACGTTGTGAAGTAAGTCTGAGGGAGGGTTTTCGTCGTTTACTAACTCGTTTCTTTCTTTTGTTTTTCTTTTGGGTCAATTTGAGTCAGTTTTTATTGAGTCAGTCAAAACTTTGTGGGAATTAGGACCTTATTCTGTGTTGATCACTGACCACCTCGTGCTTTAGTTATCTTATTCAGTGACCTTAGCAGTGGCGAAAGACACACATGTGGACCTGGAACACCCTGACATATCTCACTTGATTCTCCAGAAGTTCTCAGCCGATCAGGTTACACTGGGTAGACTTAACTCCACCTTACTTGAACCTAATCTTGACTGAAATTCTTCTTCTAATGGGCATTAGATCAGGGAAACGAGAACACACTCAGGACTTCTTATCCTTTTTCTCCATCTTGTTGATCCTGAGTGGCTAGCTCATCTTTAGCTAGTTCCCACCCTGCACCTTAGCCTTTATTCCACCTTCATGCATTTGTTTTTCAGTGTCATATGTGCAGATATGTGCAAAAAGGTCGGAGAGGAAAGGATCAACGCAGCCTCCTACTCGTTACTGCTGCAGAAATTATGTCAGAAAGGAGAACAAGCAGATTAAGGGAGCAACCGCTCCATAACCAATGAACTGTGCAAGAGCAGGGGTGGAGAACCAGAATGGTCGCGAAATCAGAACCACCAGCGGCACTCAGAACGATCATGTATTACCTCCTTCTTCGTCACATCACCATATCAATCATCAAAAAAAAAAAAAAAAAAAAAAAAAACGAGATTAATGTGATGGAGAAGGGGAAGAAAGAAAAGAAACATGGAGCCACTGGAAAGGTCGAGCAAGAAGTTGGTACCAAGTATTGAAGAGTGTGTAGAGGAAAGTGGAAAGCAGAACAATCAGTTGCCTGTTCCGTCATCAGAACAATCGCACCAGATAGAGCAAAAACGAGTAGAGGCTGTGGACATCAATGGATCTATCCTCTCTTGCCATTTTGTGTGATATCCTGCATCCTCTTCAATGAAATGGTAGCCCCTAAACACTCTTAACTCCACCATTAAATAGCCTGTTCCACACCTAGACCGTCTACCCTGAATGATGCCTGTGATGAGAAGCTCACGCTACTCTTAAATGAATGTAGGGAGTTCTGTCTCGATAGTGTTGCTTTTTCAGGTTTGAGATGAAGAGTATGGAGCCGATTTTTGAACAGCAGTCAGTGGGGTTCCAGTAAGGGTGTGTTGTCCTAGTTTTACTGCTTGTATGGTTCAGAGATTCGTGGTTAAAGTATGGTTGCTGAGAATAGGAGAGTTCCCACACTTTCAAACCTTTCTCCCTGTTCTTGATACTTGACATTGTTTGAGGACAAACAAGGATCTAAGTCTGGGGAATTGATATATGGTGTTTTATACATCTTGTATATATGCTTTTAAATTGGTTTTCAAGTCTTTATCGAGTCTTCCTATTCCTTTTGGAGTCATTACAGGTCTGGAGTTGCATTGGATGGGAGATGGACCAGCTGGAACAAAAGATGCAGAAAACAGTGCAATTTAGTGATTTTCACGCAGAACAGTCTTGATGACTGTTCCGAGTGAGTGTTCCAGCGGCAGAGATTTTTAAGGAAACTACAATCATTACGGGATTTGCCCTAATTATCCATATTTTCTCTCCCAGCCGCCTGTGGCTTTGATATATCATATTTTCTGTTTCTCTTTATCATTCTACGCTGTTTTGGAGACAAAGAACCAGACCTTAGAGTTGGAGACTTGAGATTCTGCTACTTTGTAAAGGGAGAAGGCCATCTCTCTCGATTTAGAGAAGAACCCCCTGAACCCTATTACTTTATTTCAGTCATATTTCATGTTGCTTTATATCTCTGTCTCTGTGTTTTCTTGCTCCATGGCTGAGTAGTCAGCTTGCTTAGTCTAGGGTGTTAGGGTGTTAGATCCGTGAGCTTGACATAAATAAGTTATAAATCGATTGTCTTCATTCATTGTTGTTCTTAAGGCTTGCATCAAGTTAACCACTTAGTGCCTGATTCTAGGTTTAATCTATTCATCAAAAGTGTTATAGGTTGCTAGACATAACTTGAATGAGCATTGCATCCCTAACCAGCGAAAGTAGATGTTAGGGTGTTTTGTGAACATATCGGACTTGACCTCTATTGCTTGTTGTCGCATCTTGATCCAAACGAGAGTTTAGGTATCAAGATCGATCAGCATAGGGAGCAGTACCACGACAGTGGGCTGTTCTACTTGAGTGATCCGAGTTCTAGACTTGCTCTTAATTAAACTTGAATAATTGTTTGGCTCACACTTGTTTAACACCCGATCAAACCACCCTAGGCTAGCATTTTTAATCATCTGAAAACTTTAATTCAATCTATTACTTGCTTGTTACGATTCCTCAACTTTAAAACCCCCATATTGTTTTAGCTTGATTCTGATCCCATAAAGATAAAGTGTAAGATTTGGTCTCTGTGGATTCGATCCTAAAGTGCTACATCGACATACCATTCGATTGTGGTAGTGTGCACATTAGGTTATTTGGTGTGCGTATACACGTAATATCAACCATGCAAGGCACTCTATTACTAATCTCTCCCCTTTTGAGATCGTGTATGGCTTTAGACCAGAGACGCCCATGGACCTATCCGCACTGCCCCCAGCCATGCAAGTTAGCCAGAGTGGTGACAAAAAGGCTGAGTTTGTGAAGAACATGCACCGGCAAGTCAAGGAGACTTTGGAGAAGAAGGTTGAACGGAACCGGATTAAGCTCAACAAGGGGTGCACAGAAGTTATCTTCCAACCAGGCGACTGGGTGTGGCTCCACATGAGGCCAGAGCGGTTTCCGGAAGAGAGGAAGAGCAAATTATCTCCACGAGGGGATGGACCATTCCGAGTGCTCGACCGGATCAATGACAATGTCTACCGGCTAGAGCTGCCAGGTGAGTTCCAAGTTTCCCGAACGTTCAATGTGTCTGACTTGTCTCCTTATATTGCAGATGACGGAGATATTCTGAGGACAGAACCTATTCAAGAGGGAGGGGATGTTGTAGTACCCACGACTGAGGTTCCCATCATCCGCAAAGGTCCTACCACAAGGTCCGGCTCAAGGGTTGTAAGAGCTGGATTTGCCAAAGCTGTCCAGGAGTTGCTTGCACAGGACCAAACCGGATTCAAGCAACTATTGATCCAGGAGTTGTCTGACTTAAAGCTGGAAGACACCGGCGAACCATTAGAGGTTCCAGACCCCTTCCATTCAATCCAGTTCTCCTCCATTGGCCAGAATGAAGCCGGCCTGATCATTTCCACCTTCATACTCAATCCATCCAACCAACTTGCTTCTGGTTCAGAGATATAGCCGACCATCAGAAGGAGTAGTATGTGTTGTACTCTTTTTCCTTATCGGGTTTTGTCCCACAGGGTTTTCCGAAAGGTTTTAATGAGGCAACATGCAAGCATACTATGAGTTCTGATCCGGACATCTCAAACCGCGACCGGTCTATTGTTTTTCTTTAATTTATTTCGGTTAAGACTTTGGCCATTTGTCTAGGCCTTTTTATCTTTTAAAGTCCATTGAGGAACACCTATTTAAACCCTTGTAGTTGCCAATTTTCGGCTAAGTCTTTTTATGAAATCGTTTTTGCTTTAGCAAAGAAACCCTAAGTCTTTCAGTTGTTTGAAACCATTGAGAGCAGCCGTCTGACATATCAAAGAACCGATCCATTGTTCTTTGTGGAGTCCTTCGATCCATTCCATTCCTTCTCCGAATCTTGAGAGAGACATACATCCAGCAAGAGCCGGATCCATATCTGTCCTTCCATCCGTCCTTGGCATCTTATTGAGAGAGACACACGACCAACAACAGATTCCATCCGCCAAACTTCTCTTTTCTCTATCTTTTGTTCTAGATTTCATTCATCCATTCTATAAAACCCAAAAGAATCATATCTTGCGTATTTATCATTCATCCATTAGTCTCTCGGTTTCTCTTCTTGTTTCTATTGAAAACTCATAAAAGTTCATATCTGTTTTAGGTACAATCCCAAACAAGAGACGACCCGGCCGGTACCGTCCATCCGAGCCAAGGCTGAACCGCGGAACGGCCATCCGACCATCCGTCCGTCCGTCCAATCCGACCATCCGTCCCGTGCCTACAACATTAGGACAAAAATGCAAGCGTTCCATGGCCAAGAAAGAAGGTTGAGGACGTAAGGAAACTTAGACTTAACCTTATAAGAGCAAAGAGACAGCTAAGACGAGTGAGACGGTAGCTGGACGAGATGGTGAAGTAGCTCGACCAGCTTAACGAAGCTAGGTTGAGTTCACTCCAGCTCAGCCACTACGAAGTCAGCTCAACTAGCTGGACTACTAGCTCACTCAGCTGAGGCAGCTGGGAGTCAGCTCATCTCAGCTAGACGGACTGTTCGGATTTTAGGCCGATGGTCCGGGTCCGGGTCAGTGGCGGGCTGGGAGGTCCGGCCATGAGGCCAAGGGCTGTTGGGTCTTTGGACAAGGCCGTGGGCTAAGTCCAGGAGGCTTGGGGCGTGGTTTGGGCTTTTGACCGACCCCAAACCCAATCAGAAAGGGCGAAGGGATGCAAGTGGCCGAAAGGGCACAACCCTTTGCCGATGGTGCCCATTCGCTAGCAAGTCATGCCTGTTCGTGGGGCAAGACTTAGCACGTCATTTTCTATAAATATGGGGGCTCTCCTGTTGATTTCATTATCCAATTCCAGTGTAAAATACTCAGAGAAAAACGTAGAGAGAAAGAAAGAGAGAAAGAGAGAGTTCCGGCCAAGAGAGAGGTCGAGTGTGGTGGTGTTGTGTTCCGGCGACTCTGATCGTTTGGGAACTAACTCCGGTCAAGAATGGGAGATCAAGACAAGGAGAAGAGCATGGAGAACCCAGACGTGGTACACAAGGTATGTGATGGGCCGTGGCTCCATCAGACCGAACGGACGGTCCATGCGACCGCACCGCGGCTCTACACGGTTCCTAACTCCCATCCTGCTCTCCTTATCTGTTTCAATTTGTTTCTCTTCTCTTCTCTCTGGTTAAACACGAAAGGTTGTGTTGGTTGAGTCCAAGGGACACGTCGCTAGGCTTTGGCCGAACATAATCAAACCGCTAGCCTAGACACGGGTCGGTTAGATGGACGATCCGATCGCACCAAGACTGGGCGGTTAGGACGAGTTGGGAATGACCCAAAGGGCACGAGTTACCAAGAGTCATGAGTTAACAAAGGTTGTGAGTTGCCAAAGGGTGTTAGGGACCAAAAGGTACAAGATACAAAAGGTTACGAACAACAAAAGGTACGAGGACCAAGAGGTACGAATGGCCAGAGGGTGCATGTTCCAAACGGTGTATTTCAGGACAGGTTATGACCGATCCTTATGGATCAGCCTATGGCTTGTTAAGTAAGACAAGGTCACGGTTTGTCTAAGCCAAGGTAGAGTCTCAAGGTCTGACCGGTTGCTAAGCCTTCCGGATCAGGCTTGAGGCTTACTCGGCTGATTGGATCCAGGCCTAAGGCCGGATCAGGTAAGGGAGTCCGTTGGGCCATTGAGCCGGACTTCATTGGCCGGTCGCACCTAGATTCAATCCGGTTAGACGGATTGGTCTTTGGGAACGATCCGGATCTGTTCGTGTGTTCTGTTTATCTATTCTGGACTATCTATCTGATTCTAAGTCAAGGGGTGGTTGGTTGAATGACTTAGGATACAGTAGATAGGTTCATACTTTTTATGAATATATGGACAGAGGTTTATCTAAGTTCTAGGGACCAAGCCAAGCATTGTAGAATCAATCCGTTCAATTCTCGGTTATGATTAATGCTTATCTGGTTGTGGTTTCAGGAACTAAGGATGGTTCTGGTCAAGCCAAGGAGCCGTGAAGGCTCGGTCAGTGAGAGGCTGTGTAATGTGTGGTTAGATGATGCTAGGGATGAACTAGTGATTGTCTATGAAACTGTTAAGAAATTGTGTATTGGATCTCATGTTTCTAAGTAATACAAAGTTAACACATTATTATTACGCTGTGCAATCTGTTCCTTTGTTTATGAACCTCATATTCAAATATGACTTTGTAAATAAAACACATGAATCAAACAAGCAAGGAAATTAATAAGTAAGTCTGCGGACTCCATTTGGTCGAGAGGCCAGGGTTCGGGTCTTACAGCCCATGTGGGCCAAAACACCCGAACAGTCCACGGGAAGGGTCAGCGTGCTGAGTCCAAGAACCAACGTGCTGATATGTGTACTGATTGACAGCCAAGGACGTCCTGTGTGTGCTGACGGACACACAGGGACACACACGGACAGCCACGGACGTCCTGTGTGTGCTGATTGACACACACGGATTTCCTGTGTGTGCTGACGGACACACACGGACGTCCTGTGTGTGCTGACTATCGCCCACGGACGTCCTGTGTTTACTGAACAGACAGCCCACGTGGGCCAAAATCACCCGAACAGTCCACGGGAAGGGCCAGAGAGCCGAGTCCAAGGACCAGCGTGCTGATATGTGTACTGATGGAGAGCCACGGGCGTCCTGTGTGTGCTGCCGGACACACACAGACACACACGGACAGCCACGGACGTCCTGTGTGTGCTGACGGACAGCCACAGACGTCCTGTGTGTGCTGGCGGTAACCCACTGACGTCCTGTGTGTACTGAACAGACAGCCCACGTGGGCCAAAATCACCCAAACAGTCCACGGGAAGGGCCAGCGTGCGGAGTCCAAGGACCAGCGTGTTGATATGTGTACTGATGGACAGCCACAGACGTTCCGTGGGTGCTGACGGACACACAAGGACAGCCACGGACGTCCTGTGTGTGCTGGCGGACACCCACGGACGTTATGTGTGTACTGAACAGATAGCCCACGTGGGCCAAAATCACCCAAACAGTCCACGGGAAGGGCCAGAGTGCTGAGTCCAAGGACCAACGTGCTGATATGTGTACTGATGGACAGCCACGGACATCCTGTGTGTGCTGACGGACACAGACGGACACACACGGACTCACACAGGCAGCCACGGACGTCCTGTGTGTGCTGGCGGACACACACAGACGTCATGTCTGTACTGAACAGACAGCCCACGTGGGCCAAAATCACCCGAACAGTCCACGGGAAGGGTCAGCGTGCTGAGTCCAAGGACCAACGTGCTGATATGCGTACAGCTGGACAGCCACAGACGTCCTGTGTGTGCTGACGGCACACACAGACGTCCTGTATGTGCTGACGGACACTCACAGACGTCCTGTGTGTACTGAACAGACAGCCCACGTGGGCCAAAATCACCCGAACAGTCCACGGGAAGGGCCAGTGTGCTGATTTCAAGGACCAGCGTGCTGATATGTGTACTGATGGACAGCCACGGACGTCCTGTGTGTGCTGACGGACACACATGGACACACACGGACAGCCACGGATGTGCTGTGTGTGCTGATGGACAGCCACGAACGTGGCGGACACCCACAGACGTCCTGTGTGTACTGAACAGACATCCCATGTGGGCCAAAATCACCCAAATGGGTCCAGCTCCTTTACACACACAAAACAACTCCCTTAGGTACTTAGTCATTCAGCCAACCATCCCCACAGACATAAGTAACCCTTGAGAAGTCTTCAAACAGCTAAGGACATGCATCTGGCCCTTACCGGCTCATGCACTGTCCCACATCCTTTTGCCTTATCAACTTATGATGTCAAGTCCAGCTCATGGAGTAACAACGCCCATCAGATCCTGAGTCAATCAACCAACCATCCCACATGACCCAGAACTGATGAGTCTTCACACGTACCTAACCGGCCATGGAACCATGTCCCAACGAAACCGATCAGTCCTCCTCTTACCACTGGTGCATCCTTTGATCAATCAGATCAGACAGCTTGATCCATCACCTATGGATCAGGTCATCAATCCTTGCCAAAGATCAGATTATACACGGCCTTCTTTAGATAAACAAACCGGCCCCATACTTGTGGTCCATGCCATTTTGTACTGGCCTTACTCGCCTCCACGGCTTGCTGCTGGTTCCAAATGAATTGGACCTTGCACCCCACATGGTTCCTCATGTACTAGGATCCCCATGTGTCTCCTCCATGATTCAGATCATTGATTCACACCATGATCAGAACTCACACACACACCATGATCCACCATGGATCACTATCCAATGAGTGGCCTCTAACTTCCATCCCACATGGATGAGTTAGATCAACTAAGATCCGCCCCTTATCTCAGGGTCCTGGATCCTTAGTTTACATCACAACATATGGTCTTCAAGGGGCGTTCCATACTTGGCCTTAACCGCACCACAAAAGACAAAAACATAACCTTGAAAGTAATTATAAAATCAGTTACCTTATACATGATCTGATTAGATCAAGTGCCTTTCCTTATTATGTTCGGCCATGCTCCTCCAGTGCACGCCTCTATCAATCCTTATCACATACCTCCTGTATTTATAAGATCCATTCATGGGTCGCACCCCTGATCCCTTCCATGGAACTTCCATGAAACCAGTTTCTACACTGCATCCACCTTCAAGGCTATTCATGCCATTGTGAGGGAAGTCCGGCCTTCTCCCTTCTCTCTTGGGTATTTGCGTGTGTTCCCAAGATACGGGGGAAACCTAGGACGTGTTCAACCGTGGTGAAAACCTACCACAGGGTCGTTCATAACTCCCCTTGCACTTCCATGAAACTGCCATCCTACACACCTCTAGGATGGCAAAGGCACGGACTTGCCTGCCTTTTATAGAAGAAGGGGCAGTTACCTTTCCAAAGGTTGCACCCTTTCGGTATCATTTCTGGCCATTGATTTAATCAATGGTCCAGATCATACCCATTCGCCTCAGGCAGTTTCCAGACGCCCTGGGATTGCCAATCCACTCCTGGACAAGTCCAAACAAGCCCACACGGATTGCCCAAGCTCCTGGCTCAATCCCAAGAGCCAACCAGCCCATCGGTACACCCGGGTCGCCCACATGGCCCGACCACTGTCCAGACCCGGCCCAACTGCCCATGACTTGAACACTCAGTCCAGCTGAGTTGAGCTGATCTCCAGCTGACCCAGCTGAGTGAGATAGACCATCCAGCCCAGGGAGCTGACCTACACTTCAGTGAGCTACATTGAGCTGCACTACACTTCACCTAGCTGGTCGAACTTGCTTACTGCATCGCCCAGCTGTTATACACTGTGTCCAGCTTGCTTCCTTTATCTTCTTCAATTCTTCTAAGTCCCTTGGTCTATTTCCAAACCTATACTTAGTTCTCCCATGATCCATTCTGATCACCCACTTCAATCGAGCTTCACCTGGATCTCGTCCAGCTACCAGCTCGCTTGTCCAGCTCCTTTGAGCTTGCATCTTCCTTATTTTGGTTAAGTTCCAGCTACCTGATTCCCTTAACCACGTTTTGTACCATGACACGCTTGTCTTTAGGTCATGTGACTGTGGGAACCGAAATTCGCACTGTCGATTTCCGTTTAGATAAGGAAACTAGGAAAACCCTAATTTCCCAGAGGACCCGGATATCTGCTAATTACCACACGTCAAGCAATCAGAACACGAGAATAACAACGATAAAGTATAAGAAATCGAAGAAGAGAGCAAAGAAGATCTTATTTCCGAATTTGCGTATAGCGTTTACAACAAGGTATAAGCCTGGGCTCGAGAGCTGTCGGCGTTTACTGTCTCCAACGACACCGACGAGGACGTCGACAGACATCCAAGAAGGACCAGGAGCCGATCTGCTCGGGAAGGCTCCCCATTCAAAAAACCAATGACGGAAGAAGAAGAAGAAATCGCCTATTGGAACGAACAAGAGGAGCTGGCTGAAAGGCAAACCGAGCTCACTCGCAGTAAACGCCTACAGGCTCGGAAATCTACTGACGAGACATCGGATATCCGCGATCTTCGCGACTACATCACCAAGACTGCGGCAGAAGTGAGGGCCGTAAAGTCTCAAATCCATCATGCTACTAGTGCTGCCCCCGAAATCGATCAACTGCTGGAAGGAGCTCGGAAGACCCCTTTTACCAGTCGCATTTCGGACATGAGGGTGTCTGATCCGGGAAAAAATCAAAGTACCAAAGTACGATGGTACGGCCGATCAAAAAGCACACCTTCAGGCTTTCCACATCGCGATGGGAAGAGCTAGACTGAAGGACGGCGAAAAGGATCCCGGCTACTGTCTCCTGTTCGTTGAAAACCTGGAAGGTGCAGCACTTGAATGGTTCGCACGCCTTCATCGTAACACCATCGGGAGTTTCCGACAGCTCGCATCGGAATTTCTCAAGCAATACTCTGTATTCATCGACAGAGAAACTTCCGATGTTGACCTTTGGAGTCTCTCCCAGAGGGAAGACGAACCTCTCCGCGAGTTTATCAGTCGGTTCAAGCTGATAATGTCAAGGGTCAGCAGGATAAGCGACAAAGTGGCCATTGACGCGCTGAGAAAGACGCTCTAGTACAAGTCGAAATTCAGAAAGTGGATAACTCTCGACAAACCGCGAAGGATCCAGGATGCCCTCCACAAAGCAACGAACTACATCATAGTCGAGGAAGAAACTAAAGTCTTATCGCAAAAACATAAGTCGGCAAGACCATCTTCGAAGGACGTGGATCCAAAAGGGAGAAAGAAGAACTCTCGTAACGACAAATACATTCATCACGAGGGGGAAGATCTCCAAGGGGTGCATAATTACGCGATCAATTCGGATCAAGGCCGAACCACGGGCAACACGTGGACTCGCAATCAAGGGTATGACGAAAACACCTTCTGCGAGTTCCACCAGTCCCGAGGACACTCCACGACCAACTGCCAAGTCTTGGGAGCAAGACTGGCCGCGAAGCTACTCGCTGGAGAGCTCTCGGAAGTAACTAGCGTCAAGGATCTCATCCTTGATTCTGATCGCCCTCCAAAGACGGACAGGAATCCGCCGGCTGAAAAATCCCCTCAACGAAACCAGCCTGGAGATAAACGCGGTAGGAGGCCGGACGACAAGGGGAACGATAACAATCATCGCAGAGTCAACATGATCATCGAAGGACCACAATACTGCGGCGATACTGTGTCGCCCATCAAGGCTTACCAACGGAAGGCAGAGTCGAGTGCAAATTGGCCTACATGGTCTCCTCCCTGAGATGGCCAAAATTGCTCGATCACCTTCACAAAGGAAGAAGCCGGCGGCATTGATCAACCTCACTGCGACCCGCTCGTCATATGAGATTTAGAAGTCGGAAGGGTACTCGTTGACACGGGAAGCACGGTCAACGTAATCTTCTGCGACACTCTCAAGCAGATGAGCATCAAACTCGGAGAAGTAATTCCGACACCAAAACCACTCACGGGTTTTTCAGGCGAAGTATCGATGACTCTTTGATCGATCCAGTTGCCAGTCATGGCCAAGGAGATCACGAAAATCATCGAGTTCGCGGTAGTCGATCATCCCGCTATCTACAACGTGATCATGGGAACCCCATTGCTCAACGCCATGCAGGCAGTTCCGTCGACCTACCACCTGGGTCTCAAATTCCCAACCCCAAGCGGAGTCGCGGCTATCTGGGGATGCCAAAAATAGTCGCGGCTATGCTTCCTCGCAGAGCACAAGTTAAGGCAAATCACGACTTCTGCAGCTGCAAACGGCAAGCGCACGAAGATAGATTGATCTTCGGCCAAAAACGACCCAAGGAAAGACGAATTAAAATCATCTGCCGACGCAAACACATCGGACGTTGAAACTCAACACGAGTTCGAAGTCTACGCTACAACTCAACCGGAACATCCGGAAAATAGCGTTAACCCAGCCACGATCGACATGGTCAAGGCGGACATCGCGACATCTACCGCCGAGTAAAAACATTCACGGCATGAACCAGAACTACGAGATGGCTTGATCTACGTAGGCAGCTCATCAAAAGACGAGTTCAGCTATCCCCCTCTCTAAAAAGGGGGGGGGGAGTGGGTGCGTAAACTCGTATACTCCCACTTAGAAAATCTTCATCATTATAATCGAGTTTTTAGAAACTTCAAAAACTTTTACTGAAATATATGTTGCTCCGCTTTATCGAAAAACGTTTACGAGTCAGTTAAACACAAGAAACTTTCAGGACACGCCTGGAAACATTAAGACTCTTGTCTACGGCCTCATCCGGCCCAAAATTCGTAAAATTATCATCTTTCAAACATTCAAAGATACATGTATAATCTTCGAAACAACTGCGAGACGTCCCGACGAAGATAATACGAACAAATTGTCCGAACGCGACCACCAAAAACCTTACACCCCGTTCGTCGATTGGCCCCGACGAACACGCCAGCCGTCTTAAACAAACGCAATTCGATCATTCTTTTGATCTTCAAAAACGTCCAACACAAGGACGAAAGCGCGCTACAACAAAAATCCGAAATTTTGGTCCAGCGCTTCCAGTTAACTCTGAGAAGATGCTCGATTCGTACCATACAAGTCATATAAGCCGAGAACCTATCGCAGACTTTAAATCGGTACGAGTCAGGAAGAAATCGCAACAGGAAAAACGATAGCCGGCTAGTCACCGCACAAACCTTAACCGAAAGTAAACCTAGGTCTTGCCCTAAACCCAACGCTCTGGTCTCAAACATCTCAAGACATGATATCTAAAAGATACGAGATCCTAAAACCATGTCTCTCCGTTCGCATCTCGATGTTCCCGAAAATCATAAAGATAGGTAATTTTTTACGAGAATCACGAACGAACTAACAGATCGAACGTCTAATCGGAATTAAATGCGAGACGACAACTCATATTTACTTCGACCCTATTCAGGAAAATTCGAAACGGAACATTCATCATATAAATAACCCCGTAAAGCGGTAAGGGGATTCAAAGCCACCAACGGCCAGTCCCGATAAACAATAAAAATGGCCAAAATAGGCCCATACAAATCTCTCGGCCACACTCGGCCACAGACATAAAATATAAAGACGAGCATCTTTCTTTCGATAACTACTCCACCTCTCATAATCCAAAGTCAAAGTCCCCGGACAACGAAGCACCGAACGCATCCGCGGGACGATCCACTTCCTCGCCACCGTCAGGAAACCCGGTCGGAACCTCCTCGGTATCAGGGGAAACCGGGATGGAATCCCAGAACCCTTGAATCCGCTCATCGATCGAAGGGATGAGCGCCTCAGCGTGGGCACGTTCGTTCATGCCGCTCTTCATCAAGCTCATTTCCTCCTGGAACACATAGTCATCGGCTTGCGTCCTCCAAAGACTTCCGACTAAACCGCGGCACTCACGGAAATCACCCACCGAGGTAAAGGCGTTCTTGAGGTTCCCATACTCATCCTGGAATTGAGAGGCACGAGTCTTCATCACCTCGACGATTTCTCGTTTGCCTTTCCTTTCCGCCTTACGGACAGCCCGCGCATGATCATGAGTAAGTTGCGCTTCTCGCTCCAACATCTCGCCTTGCATGCAAGCGAGATCTCGTTCCGCTTTCTCCGCTTTAAAACGATAGACCATTGCCTCCCTATGGCTCGCTTCAATGGCCGAGCCAAGCAAGTTGAGGCCCTGCGAAACCAGTTAACGCATTGTAAGCATAAAAGGAAATACCTAGGCGATCACAAATATTTTCGAAAAAATCATACCCCATTGATTATTCGGGACCCTTCCGCGATGACTTTCGGCCTTGCCGACTCTTTCGCAGGTGGAGGAGCATCAAAACCCGGTGGCAGACCAGCAAAGAAATCATCGAAATCCAGAATAGGGACCTCGCTCGAGCCACTCCCGTCGCCATAAGCAAGGTTCGGATCCCATCCTGGAAGCATAGAATCATCCATCAAAAATTCTATGTCGCCAAGGTCGATATCCTTTCCCTTCCAAGAGCTCGACTCCGGCATAGCTGCTGGAGCTACAACGGGATCCTGGTCGTCAGGTTCGGAGTCGCTTCCCGCGTCCGCAACCGAGGCAGGACCAGGATGCACGAACCTCAGTGCCTTCCGAATCCTCTCCGGCTTAAAGGAAGTCCAAAAGAAGGGACCATCCTAAGAAGATCCCTCACCGCAATGATGTCCTCGGGGAACGGAGCAAGAGGATTGATGAAAGGATGATCGTTCGGTAACCTCCGGAACAGTGGAATGCAACTCTCTTCGACAGACGCAGCGTCTATACCACTACAAGAAAGAAAGTCTTTTCTGACCGAGCTTCCGACCGATATTTTTTTGGTCGGAAATTTCCGACAGATTTCCAACAGAAATCTGATATGGTTAGAACTTTCCTACGGCTACAAAGTCGTCAGAAAACAGTCAGAAATTTCCGACCGTTTTCCGACCGAACTTTGTCGTCGGATATCGGTCAGAAATTTCCAATTTGGAAATCAGTCAGAAACGGTCAAAAGTGGTCAGAAATGTTTCTTTAAATATCACGACGCCGGTCCTGGCTCATTCACAGATTCATCTCTAAAAAACAATTCTCTACAATACAAAATGTCTTCCTCAAATCATAATGAATATTTTAGGTCTTGGATGGATCACAATCATCAAGATCCATCTACTGGACTTTTGACAGAAGAATTTGCGGAAGGTCTTCAACAATTCATGTCATTTGCGTCAAACCAGCCGAGGACTTTGGAAACGGGTAAGATGTACTGTCATTGTCCAATTTGTCAAAATCGTAGATTTGGTACAGTTAGTGGTGTATGGAAGCACTTATATAGTAGAGGATTTATGGCGGGTTATAAAGTTTGGTATTCGCATGGTGAAACTGATTCTATGGTGAATTTCGGTAGTGCTAGTGAAGAAGATAACATGGGGGGGGGGGGGGTTAGGAGAACAACAAGGTGGCTTAGATGAACATATAGGAACTGTTCAAATGGTTAAAGATAGGTATAGAGTAGAGGAACCAAACTTTGAAGCGCAGAAATTTTATGATATGTTAGATGCAGCAAAACAACCGTTATATGATGGTTGTAGAGATGGTATTTCACCTCTTTCAGCTGCAACAAGGATGATGTCTATTAAAACAGATTATAACTTAAGCGAAGATTGTGTTGATGCGATAGCTGGTTTTGTGAAAGATATATTGCCGGAAGATAACCTTTCACCAGCTACCTATTATGAGATACAAAACTTAGTTTCAGGGTTGGGTTTGCCCTATCAAATGATAGATGTTTGCATCGACAACTGTATGCTATACTGGAGAAGGGATGTTGATCGTACTAGTTGTCGATTTTGTCACAAACCACGGTTTCAAAAAACAAGTCGAAAGACTAAAATCCCATATAAGAGAATGTGGTACTTGCCAATAACAGACCGACTAAAGAGGTTATACCAATCCAAACATACCGCCGATGCTATGAGATGGCATGGTGAACACAACAGCAATGGAGAAATTGCTCATCCATCAGACGCGAAAGCCTGGCAACATTTTCAGTCAGTGTATCCTAGTTTTGCATCTGAGAGAAGAAATGTTTACCTTGGATTAAGTACGGATGGATTCAACCCGTTCGGAAGCCATGGGAGACAATATTCTCTTTGGCCAGTTATTGTAACACCATACAATTTACCTCCATCATTGTGCATGAAACGAGAGTTTCTCTTTCTCACAATTCTAGTTCCTGGTCCTGCACATCCTAAAAGATCCCTTGATGTCTATTTGCAACCATTGATTCATGAGTTGAAAATGCTATGGGCCGAAGGAGTTGAAGTGTATGATATATCTGCTAGGCAGAATTTTATAATGCGTGCAGTGCTTATGTGGACCATAAGTGACTTTCCCGCATACGGAATGTTATCTGGATGGACAACACATGGAAGATTAGCGTGTCCCTACTGTCAAGATAACACAGATGCGTTTCAACTGAAGAATGGAAGGAAGACATGTTGGTTTGATTGTCATAGACGATATCTACCCCACGACCATCCGTATCGAAAAAGCACTACTTTGTTTACTAAGAACAAAAAGGTGTTTGATGGTCCGCCACCAGAAATAGATGGAAAATCTATCCTGACTGAACTCAGAGATTTTGGTGTGGAATCGACAGCTAAATGTGGGGGAAATGGGCATGATCCAGTTTATGGATATGGCGAACATCACAACTGGCACAAGAAAAGTATTTTTTGGAAGTTGCCGTATTGGGAGAACCATCTACTTAGGCATAATTTAGATGTGATGCATATAGAGAAGAATATATTTGACAACATCATGAATACCATTCTCAATGTCAAGGGAAAGACGAAAGACAACCTGAAGTCCAGATTAGACTTGCCAGATATATGTGCCCGGGAATCTCTCCACGTGGATGGGAGAGGAAGACTTCCAATGCCTATTTATCGGTTAGATGCAGCTGCAAAGCAAGAGTTCTTCGACTGGATTATAGATAGCGTCAAATTCCCAGATGGATATGCGTCAAATCTAAGGAACTGTGTTAATCGCGAAGAAGGAAAGTTTTCTGGTTTGAAAAGTCATGATTGTCATGTCATGATGCAGCGTCTTCTCCCATTTTGCTTCGCTGGTCTTCTTCCAAAACATGTACATGAAGCAATAGCAGGTAAATTTAGTATTTAATAACTTCTTCACCTGTTACATAGTATCTTTTCATATCTAACATAATTTTTTCTTTGTTACAGGAATAGCAGCTTTCTTTCGAGATTTGTGCTCGAGATCATTAACAGCAGATGGAATTAGAAACTTGAAAGAAATGATTCCGATAATCCAATGCAATGTCCAGAAGATTTTTCCACCTTCCTTTTTTGATGTTATGGAGCATCTTCCAATCCATCTCGCTCGAGAAGCAGAACTTGGGGGCCCGGTTCAATATCGATGGATGTACCTGGTTGAGCGTTCTATGTATCATTTCAAGCAGAAAGTGAAAAATTTAAGCCGAGTTGAGGGTTCTATTGTTTCACAAAGCATCAATGAGGAAACATCCCAGTTCGCTGCTTACTATTTTGCCCCATAAGTACAAACTAAAAGTCGAAAACCATCAAGACATGATGATGGAGGGCAGAGAACAGTTTATCCCGTCGAGGTGCCTACCATATTTTCCCAAATTGGTCGATTAAGTGGAAAAGGAAAAAGTAGAAGACTCACCGAACAAGAGCACATGCACTTACATAAGTACATTTTAGCAAACTGCAAAGAAGTAATGACATACGAAAGGTAGTTATGTTTTAGTATGATATATTAAGAATCCTATTTTGTAAATAAATTTGTAACTAATTATGATTTCAATGGCAGGATTTACATGGAGCAAATAAGGGGTGCATATCCTAATTACACTGAAGATCAGCTTTCTGCACTAAAAGAAAACGAGTTTGTAAATTGGCTAAAATTCTATGTAAGTTTTTCAAATCTATTCTCTATTACTTCTGAATTTTTGATTTTTTGTACATGGTGCATTACTTAAATTTGTGACTACTATGCAGGTAAGGTTTCTCTTGTCTAGAGGAGATCCTATTCAGCCATGGTTAGAGGAGTTGGCCCTTGGTCCCAAATTTGTTGCTGTGTCGTACCCGATGTATTGCACGCGTGGATATGCTTTTAAGATTTTCAGCGAAAACACTACGCAGCCAACTATAAATCATGGTATATCTGCTAGATCTGGCGAAGTAATCTACTATGGTATTTTGCGTGAGATATTGGAGATTCACTATCCGGGGATCCTTAATTTGAGGTGTGTTGCCTTCTTTGCTGATTGGTACAACCCGATCGTTGGATATGGTGTACGAATTGACGAGTTTGGAGTAACATCAGTTCATTCCAGAAGAAGTCTTGCAAACTATGATCCGTTCATTCTGGCTTCACAAGCTGATAAAGTAACTTATATTCGGTATCCTCGTGTGAGGAATAAACAAGACCCTTGGGTCACCGTGACCCATATAACTCCACGGAGGAAATTGGAAGGAGTTTCGGATACGGCTGCGATGCAACAATCCTCGAGCAGTGCCATAGGTGATCTTCATGTTGATGGAAGCGAAATCGATCTTGTTGTTGATTTTACTGGTGTAGGTGACAACGAAGTATTCTCAGATTCGGAGTCGGAGAAAGGAGAATTCAACGAAGACTCGGTTTCTTCAGAATATTCATCAAATTCGGATTAATTAAAACTTTTATAAGTTAGAAAGATATTATATATTTTGTAATGTATAAGAGAAAATATTTTTAGTAAGTCTGAGTACTTTTTAGAAATTTTTTCATATGTTTTATTTTATTTTAATGAATGTTTCAAAGCGGATTTTTTTTTTAAAAACAAAATCTTCAATATTTTTTAAAAACTTTTATAAGTTAGAAAGATATTATATATTTTGTAATATTTAAGAGAAAATATTTTTTAGTAAGTTTGAGTACTTTTAAATAAAATATTTTTCATATGTTTTATTTATTTTAATGAATGATTCAAAGCGGATTTTTTTTTAAAAAAAATTCAATTTCCGACGGATTTCTGACTGACCTCGGTCGGAATGTTCTGACCGATTTCCAACCATTATGGTGGTCGGAAAGCGTTATATATAAACCAGAAACGCATTAACCCTAATCCGTATCCTCCCCCTCTCGACGAAATCGCCTCCTTGTTTCATCCCCGTCGATCTCGACCTGCGTCGATCTCCCCCTCCATTCTGCGTCGCTCTCCCCCGCCGTTCTCCGTCGCTCTCCCCCGCCGTTCTCCGTCGATCTCGCCGTCCCTTCATTCCCATCTCTCTCCCTCTCTCTCTCTCGAAAATCTCAGCCGAAAGAAGTAAGTTTTATGAGTTTCATTTGTTTAGTTTAGGTTTTAGGGCAAATGATTTCTCGTTATGATGTTGATAGCTTCTTGTCCTGCTTCGTCTGAATGCTTGATTATCGGTTTTGATTATGGAAAAAATTCCCGTCTATGATTTTGATAGATTCTTGGTCTGCTTCGTGTGAATGAATCATCGGTTTTGATTTTGTCAAATGATTTTTTGTGTATGATGTTGATAGCTTCTTATAGGTTGTGGTAATTAAAACTCTAAAAGTACATAGATTTTGATCGGTTATGTTGTTAACTCTCTGTCAAAAACATTTCATTTCTTGTTCTAAGTGTTAATTTTTTTTTAACTCGAGGTCTGTTGCGGATTTCTCGCCGGTTCTTTTCCATCTTCCTCATCTGCTGGTCTGGGTTCCCCGGCTGCACAAGGAACAAGTGTCCCTCAGCCACAGCCAGCATCATCATCGAGGATAGGTTACTGAACGAGTTGTTGCTGGCACCAGGACGAGAGTTGCTTCCTAAGCTGAGCCCAAATGGAGAACCAAATACTAGCTGGTAAATTTTTACTCTTAATCTAATCATTTCTGTTTTGCTATGTGCTTATGTATTCATTGTTTATAGGTTTAGGCGAAGAAATAGCAATGCAATTTGCAAGTCGATTTTGAAATGCTTTCACAGTCTCCTTGAGTTGCCTTATCCGACGTATGCACATGTTCCATTAGAAATTCAGAAGATGTGGCTCCGTTCATTGCGGTAATGTCTTTTTGTAATGTAAATGTCCGCTTGGTTACAGATTAATTTCGACTTATGCATATGTTTGTTGTGTTTGCATGTTCATTGCAGCAAGATTGGAACTGGGACCCTGCTTTCACCAATGATGTGCGGACAGCCTTTAATTTGCAGGCTAGAAAGCAGTACACGAGCAACGGACTGAGTGGAAGAAAAAGTGGAGGCTGAAGAAGGATAACCCATATGTCTGAATCAAGATGGTGGGACGGGTTTAAAGCCTATTGGCAGCTCGATGCTACTGCACATATTGCAGCTACCAATTCTGTTAATAGAAGAAGCAAGCGTTGGTGGAAAAGGTGAAGCAGTACACAATGGTGGTGCTAAGACCGAGAGGAACGTGAGATAGAAATGGTACGCGGTATTTTTTTTTTCAACTTTATTAATTTCATCATATACATTGAACTGATACTCTTATATCATTTGTGTGTTTATTGGAAGACTGCTGAATGCTGAAAGGTGGTGGTGTGCCACCAGATTGGTTAGAATTGATGAGGGATATGCACACCAATTAAAACAAACGGTGAGGTGCAAGATCCTGTTGCGAGGAGAGCTGTTGGCAACTCTGAGTAAGCTGAAGGAGGACAAAGAAAAGCACAACTTCAGCAGTCTCATCAGTTGTCTGCGAAATGATGGATCTACAGCTTCTAACATGCTGTCCCGCGAAGAGATCAACCAACTGGTTCTCGAGGTATGTCTACTTTATGTGG